>NW_027555490.1:0-40735 GCF_003287225.1 Phascolarctos cinereus
GAGGCTTGTGAGCCAGAAAGCTGGGACAAATACAGTCCTTCTGGGTTTTCAGTCAGTCATTCAATAAACATTTATTCCCCTTTCAGTTTGATTTTTTTTAATGAAAGGGGCTATCCCTTGACTCACCTCTTAAAGAGGACTATTCACTGAATGGTCCTTTTCTCTCTCAAAGTGAGAAGCTGGAAAGACCTTAGCTTACATGTGCCAAGTGCAATCATGGCATTCTGGGCTGTCTCCAGTTCTTCTGATTGATATCTGGCCACTGGACCCAGATGGATCTGGAGGAGAGAGTGAGGCTGGTGACTTTCCACAGCCCTCTGTCATTCATATCAAAGTCAATTGTAAGTCATGCCATCATCTCCCTCATATCATGTTCCTCTTCAAGAACAAATGACAAACCACACACACACACACACACACACACACACACACACACACACACACAAAATTAAGGACCTACTAATGTGCTAAGGACAAAAGACAGTGTCTGACCTCATGGATATCACAATCTAATTGGGGAGGCAACAAGCAAACAGATATGCACAAACAAGCTCTATACAGGATAAATAGGATGTAAAAGAGGGAAGGCACTATTGGAAGGGGCAGCTTGGTGGCAAGAGCACCTGGGGTTAGGAGGACCTGAGTTCAAATCCAGCCTCAGATACTTATTGGCTGTGTGACCCTGGGCAAGTCACCTAACCCCTATTGCCTTTAAAAGAAAAAAAAAAGTATTAGACAAGTCTTCCTGTTAAAGGTAGGATTTCAGCTCGGATTGAAAGATCACTAGGCAGAGATGGGGAGAGAGAGCATTCCAGGCATGGGGGACAGCCAGAGAAAACATCTGAAGATGAGAGATCGAGTGTCTTGTTTCTAGAAGAGCCAGGAAGCCAGTGTCACTGGACAGAATTGTGGGGGGACAGTAAGAAGACAGAATATTATGAAGGGATTTCAATGCCAAATTTGGGATTTGGTATTACTGAGTACAAATTCACATGGTTGGACTTGCACTTTAGGAAAATCACTTTGCTTACCCCTTAGGGGACCCAACCTGCCAGTGCTGGTGTGAGTTGGGAGCATGAGCCTAGAGGAATCAATATGTCACTTTGTCCTTCATGTGTCTCTGCTCCCAGTGCAGGTGCTTCCACTGACACTGTTTATTATTGCTTTGAGGATTTTATGATTGTCTCTATTCAGTTCTGTTTACCCAAAGGAACTTACCAGATCACTTCAATGGTTTCATCTGAAAATACTCACTTGCTGCAGATCAGTAAAAAAAAAAAAAACAACACAAAGAGATAGATGAGGCCATGCATGCCCAGGCACCATGACCAGGTGAGATAGGGCAGCCACATTTCTTCTACCCAGGTTTTTTTTTAAATTAATTTATTTTGATTTATTAACAATCATTTCCATATGCTTTTGAGTTTAAAATTTTTCTTCCTCTCCCTCTCTGACACCCTCCCTAAGACAGCACACAATCTGATATAGGTTATACATATACATTCCTATTAAACATATTTTCACATTACTGATGTTGTAAGTAAGAATTAGAACCAATAGGAGGATGCACCAGAAAGAGGAAATAAAACTCAACAGAAGAAAAAAATGGCAAATAGTATGCTTTGGTCTGCATTTAAACTCCATAGTTCTTTCTTTGGATGTGGATAGCATTTTCCATCATGATGCCTTTGGAGATGTCTTAGATCCTTGTACTGCTGGGAAGGATTAACTTTATCAGTATTAGTCATCACATTGTGTACAACATTCTCTGGTTCTGCTCACTTCACTCAGCATCAGATACTTTACCCCATCCTACCTCTCCCTTTCTCCTTCTCCAAGTAAAATCCTCTCTTACCCCTTACTTTTATTCTCCAGATATCAATCCTTCACCTTCAACTCACCCTGTGGCCTCTATCTACCTACCTACCTATCTATCTACCTACCTACCTACCTACCTACCTACCTACCTACCTACCTATCTATCTATCTATCTATCTATCTATCTATCTATCTAACATCTATCTATCTATCTAATCCATATATTTATCTATATAATCATATAATTTTTTTCCCTCCAACTGATAAAGGTCTCATGAGTTACAAATATCATCTTTCCATGCAAGAATATAAAGAGTTCAACCTTAATAAGTCCTTTATGATTTCTCTTTCCTTTTTACCTCTTCGTGTTTCTCTTGAGTCTTGTTTTTGAAAGCCAAATTTTCTATTCAGCTCTGGTCTTTCCATCAAGAATGCTTGAAGCTCCTCTATTTCACTGAATGACCATTTTTTCCCCTGAAAGATTATACTCAGTTTTGCTGGGTGAGTGATTCTGGGCTTTCATCCTATCTCCTTTGCCCTCCTGAATATTATATTCCAAGCCCTCCAGTCCCCCAATGTAAAAGCTGATAAATCTTGCGTTATCCCAATTGTGTTTCCACATTATTTGACTTCTGGCTGCTTGTAATATTTTCTCCTTGACCTGGGAACTCTGGAATTTGGCTACAATATTTCTAGGAGTTTTCCTTTGGGGATCTCTTTCAGGAGGTGATCGGTGCAAAGAACGCCTACTTTCCTTCCCCTTGTTATTGTTGTTCAGTCATTTTTCAGTTTTGTCCAACTCTTTGTGACCCCATTTAGGGTTTTCTGAACAAACATACTGCAGTGGTTTGCCATTTCCTTTTGCAGCTCACTTTGCTATTGTGGAAACTTTGGCAAACAGGGTTAAGTGACTTATCCTGGGTCACACATCTCATAAGTGTCTGAGGCCACATTTGAACTCAGGACTATGAAATGTTCCTGACTGTAGGTCTGGCATTCTCTTCACTGCAACAACTACTTGTTTCTACTTCCTCTTACATTTTTTAAATATGGTGACCTTCATTCAACCCCACATGGGGGAGCTCTGTCCCCAGTATTTGTTCCACTTAGGAAACCACTCCACATATGGAGACAACCCTATATGCTTGAACCAATTGACATGTGGGGACCTACACAGGAGACATATATTACTTACATGAGAACCTAAGGAAGCAGCTGCCTTTTGGGGACTCCAGTCTCTGAGTGCAAGTCAGGCAAAGAAGCCTCATCATGGGTGCGATTCACAGAGGCTTCATCAGCATATACTTGGGTGCCAATTAAAGAGGCTGAGGAAACTGAGGCAAACAGAGGTTTCAGTGATTTGACCAGGATCCCTCAGTGAGCATCTGAGGCTAGATTTGAACTGAGGTCGTCCTGACTTTGGGCCCAGTGCTCTATTCACTGTGTCATAGCTGCCTCAAAATGTAATGGCCACTAAATTGTGGTACACAGGATAAAGCCTCGATCACTTCATGCTCGTCTTGGCTCTTTCTCAGGCTATGACAACAGTGTGGAATAGGCAGGCCGAAATTGTACAGGCAAGGAAGGACTGTTGTCAATGCATGTGGGAATTGTCTTGGCAAGGTTGCTTTATTGTCTGCAAATAAATTAATAGGCTCCCAAGAAAGAAAAATCTCAAATCTGAATGGCAGCTCAGGTTTCTCATACTTCTTCTAGTCGGTCTGACTTACCCCATAATGCAAACTGAGGTGAATATATTGAGCATCATTTAATCCCTCAAAGACACTGAAAGAATTCTATAACAGATCTGCACTAGCTAAGATTTGTATACTTGACACTTGGATTATAATTAGCTAAGTGGCACAGATGATAGACTGCTGGGCCTTGAATCAGGAAGATCTGAGTTCAAAGCTAGATTTAGATACTTACTAGCTGTGGGCCCTGTTTGCCTCAGTTTCATCATCTGTAAAATGAGCTGCACAAAGAAATGACAATCCACTCTGCTGTCTTTGCCAAAAATCCCCACAAGGGGTCATGAAGAGTCAGAAGTGACTGAACAGCAATATTTAAAGTTTCTATTTATTGTTATGAAAAAAATGTCAGCTAAACCAACATTCTTTTCCCTTCCTAGACTCCAAATCCAGCTGTAAGTTGATATAAATTCAGGGGAATAGTGCATGAAACTTCACAAGAATGGCTTCATTTACTGGCAGGATGCATTGAATAGTTAATAGAGAATGATCAGGAATAGAAGGCATGAGTAGGGCAGACAGATTGTACTGTTAAGTATTTGGATTGCTCTGCAGTTGAGAGCTTGAAATCAATATGCCATTTGAGCTGTACCTAACGGAGACTTTAGAAGAGAGGAGCAGTACAGGAATGATATTATGAGATAGCATGATTTACACTTCTGTGTTCAGACTTCCTGAAGCTATGAATGTAAGAGTCGCTAGATGGTCCCAGAAATACAACACAGTTAACCTGAGATAACAATGTCTAGTTTACATAGTGCTTTAAGATTTGCCAACCACTTTACATATGATGAATCCTTTGGTCCTCACGACGCCTTCTGAGGTAGTGCTATTATTTACCCCATTTTACAACTGCAGAAACTGAATCACAGAGATTCTAAGGACCTGTCCTCTACTACTGAGAACATAAGCAATTCACTGTGAACTATACATATGAAATCACACAAAACATTTACCATGTTGCAAAAAAAATTTAAAAAGAAGGAAAAACAAAGTGAAAAGGCATGCTTCAATTTGTTCTTAGAGTACATCAGTTCTCTCTCTGGAGCTAGATAGATTAACATTTTTCATAAGTCCCTCAGAGTTATCGTGACTCATTTTATTGACCAGAGTAGCAAAAGCTTTCACTGTTGAGCATTGTTACGATATTGCTGTTAATGTGTACCGTGATCTCCTGGTGTTGTTCACTTTACTTTGGATTAGTTCATATAGGTTTTCCCAAGTTTGTCTGAAAGTATCGCCCATATACCACAGACTTGTTCAGCCATTCCCCAATTACTGTACATCCCCTTAATTTCTAATATCCCACAAAAATAACTGCTATAAATATTTTTGCACATATAGGTCCTTTTCCTTTGATGAAGGATCTTTTAATATATTAATAAGGTATCTTTGATTAATGATCACATTAAACTGAAACCTTAGCCAAATCTGGAATCTGGGGTGCCTGCAAGAGCATTCCAACAATTACTGTGAAGCCCTAAATGAGTAACTCTCTTTCAATGTTAATTGTCTGATTCTTTCTGAAGCCATTTGGAAAAATTCTCTTTCTACTAATACCGAGCTGGCAAATCTCCATTCTTTGAAAAATGTAAGGGCAAGAAGGCTGTCGGATCCAAAGTAGTGTCAGGCTAGATAAATGTTAGTTACACTTTACAGGAGATTAATCCAAACTGAGAAAACTAGTTCTTAACTAGTTCTCCACCCCACCTCCTCACCCTTCTGTTCCCCCAGCAAAAAAAAAAAAAGAAAAGAAAAGAAAGAAAGAAAAAGAAAGAAAAGAAAAGAAAGAAAAGAAAAAAGAAAAAAAAAAGAAAAGAAAAGGAAAAGAAAACTGTCTCTGGGAATATCTTTATTTTTCTCTTTGCGTTTAAACCAAAGATCTTAACATGGGGTCCATGGTCCCCAAGGATTGATTTCACAGGGTCTCTAAACTTGAAAGGGAAAAAAAAATTTACATCTTTCTTTTTGCTAACCTCTAAATGAAATTTAGCATTTCTTTGTAGAAACCACAACCATCCACAGTAGTATTAGTAGTACTTGTGAATTTGTCCCCAGTTGTAAGGTCCGGATGCCCCTGGCTGGGAACCCTACATTTCCCTCATAGCCATGGGTTCTTTTTGATACCAAAGGAAGAGGCCAAGTACTTCCAGATTGACAACAGGTAGTAGTTAATTCAATCATCATGAATACTTACAAACAGGGGCAATCTTCAGTTTGCAGCTGTGGCCAGACAGTTCAGTGCATCCCTACCAAGGACTCCAAAAATCCCAGTAGTAATTACAGAAAACAGACAGAGGGAGGAGGAGCTGGAGAGTGCCTCACTACCAATTGGTGGTTATTTTTGGTTTTCCCCTTAGTAATGAGCTTGAGAAATGAGCCAATGTAATTCGCAAGAAATTTTCAGTTTAGGGGTCTAGGTCCCATAAGGCCATCATTTTCCCTTCAAACAAATGGGACCCAAATCTTTTGGGGTAAGGGGTGAAGGTCTTGGCTTCTGAAACTGCTTCCTGCTGGCCATGGGCATAGAGCTGTTGCTGCCTCACTGGGTCCTGTTCCAGGGGTCAGACTTCGGAACCTGGCTGACACTAAGTCCAGGGGCTTAGGGGCCTTTGACTACTTCCAAGGTTTGTATGCAGCCTGAGCAGTCATCTGGAAGTTGATGGCCTGGACCTTGGAGGGGACAAATCTGGCCAGGAGGTTCAGTATACAAGGCCCAGATACAAGGAGAATTAAAAGTGATGTCCGAATGGGGAAAACAAAGTACCTCCCTCTAAGAAGATGGATTGCACTGAAACTCTTTTTCCCAAACTGAACTGAAGATGTTTCTGATTGATTTCAGTAATTCATAGCAATATGTATTCCAGCCTTAGTGTATAGGATAATGATTCACAGGCAGGCAGATAACAAGCCCGAGTACTAATTTACCCAGTTGTTTGGCATATACAATGACTACTCTTTCGGGTCAAAACAACAAGATCTCACATACTTGTATTGTGCTTCTATCTTTCACTGTGCATTTGCTATGATTAGAGAAATTTGCTATAAAAGGATAAAACTGGGATATGACTATGCCAAGTATGACAGGATTAAACATCCTTAGCTCTGTTTGAATTCAGATGATTCACAGTTTTCCAACCATGCAGTATCATTCCACCTCATAGCCAGAATAAGGAATAGCCAGGTGGGAAACATTCCTTTTCAAAAACACAATGGGGAAACTGAGCCAGGAGAATCCCACCTCAGACTGAGGCTAAGATTGTCCTCTCAGCTTTTCCAGATGCAGACCTCCACCTGTATCACATTCTCTCTGAGTAGCTTCTGGCATTTCTCTCAGATGGTGGATTATTGATTATTGATTATTGATGGATTATTATGATCCATCAGACAACTCAAAATAAAAGCAGTTACAGTCTCAAGAGCTTTTCCTCAAACAGCAAGTTTCACTAATCACAGTTTGGCAAAAAGTTACCAAGATTTACCTTTCAAATTTAAATCTGTGCTGGTAAAAAAGCCAAATGTTAGAGATCACTTACAGAAACTTACAAATTCTCAGCAAGCCAAGTTTATTGTTTAGGAATTCCATCACCCAAACGAGCTCCTTGGTAAGTTTACACAATAAGGGACATCAACAGGGATCCCAGAGCAGGGGCTGCCTATCACTGCCATCTCCCCTTAGAGCTGCTCTGGCTGGGCCTTTTGACTAGCCCTGAGGACTGCTCTGAGCGGGCAAACCAATCAGGATAAGGCTTTCACCTCATCACCTGCTTTCCACACACATACTGAGTAGTCAATTACCAGTTTTACATTTTAGCATTAAAAATGACCCAAAATACTTGGTTTTCCAAATGTCAGTTAGAAAATATTATAAGACAGGGTTAGCAGGAAAACAATCTTTCCATTGTCTGTTTAGTTTCTTTCATTTCATACTCTAATAACATCCAAGTTAGGAAAAGATGCTTGACAAAACTGATGCAAAAGTTTACCAGTTTGAAACTTGAAGCAAACCCATTATCACTCAGGCGATTTTAATCCTGTTGAATGAATTTCCAAATTACACAGAAAATCAGCGTCTCATAATGAACATGCTGAAACCACAGCTTTAAAAGAGGGAGCTTACCAAGTGCAGAGGCTGGCTGGCTTCTTACCTCCTGCTGCCTTAATCCATCCCCCGTCCCTTCCCTCTCTCCCCAGGGCAGCTGATGCTGCTTGTAGCTGCTGGGGTGCGAGGTACTAGCTGAGCAGGATTGCTGACCACAGGTGATCCTTCCAGGCTTTCTGGGCAGGCTACAGGGTGCCAAGGGGCCCAGAGCCATTGCCAGTCAGTCCCCCAGCTGTAGCTGCTGCCATTCTACCCTCCTTCCTTTTGCCAGCTGAGGGAGGGTAAATTCAAAGTTTGGGGAGGGTGACTCAAATTCCCTACCATTCTCAGGGACTCTCTTATGTTAGTTTCATCATATTCCTTTTCAAGGTCTTGGGACCAAGCTTTTCCAGTTCTGAAGATAACCTAGGGGCAAACATTGGGGAAGTCCCATTGAGTCTGCCTGAAGAGGCTGAGGATCCAGAGGCCATGAGGCCAGAGAGAAGGGGAATCCTGCAGGCATGGGCATAGGGACTGGGAGTCTCTCTGTGAAGGAGGATCCCTGGTGTAGAGGGAAATTTGCCCATTTAGTCGCCTGTAAGCCTCAGGAAACCAAAAGCACCTATGGTTTCTCAATTCCCTAGCATCCAAGAGAAATAAGAGAATTGGGCATACGTTTCCTGATAGGATGTTCCCTATGCAGCAGAAAGTTTGCCCAGGTCCGAGACAACATACCAAAATTTAGGGAATGCAGCCAAAGCAGTTCTAGGGAAACTTTATATCTCTAAATGCTTTCCTCAATACCACAGAAAAAGAGAGATCAGTGAATTGGGCATGCAACTAAAAAAGCTACAGAAAGAACGCATTAAAAAATCCCCAATTAAATACCAAATTAGAAATTCTCAAAACCAAAGGAAAGATTAATACAATTGAAATCAAGAAACCACTGACTAATAAATAGAATTAAGTGCTGGTTTATGAAAAGAGCAACAGAATAGGTAAACCTTTGATAATTTGGTTAAAGAAAGAAGAAAAGTAAGTTACTAGTACAAAAATAAAAAGTGTAATTCACACCATGAAGAGTAAATTAAAACAATGATTAGGAGCTATTTTGATCAACTATATGCAAATAAATCTGACAATCCAAGTGAAATGAATGAATATTTACAACAATGCAAATTGCCCAAATTCATAGAAGAGGAAATAAAATACCTAAATAACCCAATTTCAGAAAAAGAAATTGAAAAGGCCATCAATCAAAAAGCCCTAACAAAAAGTCTCCCAGGCCAGATGGATTTATAAGGGAATTCCACCAAACATTTAAAGGACAATTAATTCAATACTATATAAACTATCTGGAAAAACAGGAAAAGAAGGAATCCTACCAAATTCTTTTTATGATATAAATATGGTTCTGATACCTAAACCAGAAAGACCCAAAATGGAGAAAGAAAATTATAGGCCTATTTCCCTAATGAATATAAATGCAAAAATTTTAAATAAAATATTTGCTAAGAGTTTACAGCAACTTATCACTAGGACATGGCAGTATTTATACCAGGAATGCAGGGCTGGTTAAATATTTGGAAAATTATCAGCAGAATTAACCATATCAGTAACAAAATTAACAGAAATCATATCATTATCCCAACAGATGCAGAAAAAGCTTTTGACAAAATACAGCACCCATTGCTATTAAAAACACTACAGAGAATAGAAATAAGTGGAGTTTTTCTTAAAATGAGAAGTAGCATCTATCTATCACCATCAGCAAGCATTATAAATAATGGGGATACGCTAGAAGTTTTTCTACTAAGATCAGAGGTAAAAGAAAGATGTCCATTGTCACCACTGTTATTCAAGATTTTACTAGAAATGTTAGCTTTAGCTACAAGAGAAGAAAAAGAAATCAAGGAATTAGAATAGGCAATGAAGAAACAAAGCTATCATTCTTTGTAGTTAATATCATGTTATACTTAGAGAATCCTAGAGAATCAACTAAAAACTACTTGAAATAGTTAACTTCACTGAAGTTGCAGCATATAAAATAAACCCACATAAATCATCAGCATTTTGTAAATTACTAACAAAGCTCTGTAGCAAGAGATAGAGAAATGTGTATTTATCTGATTCCCTCTAATTTGACAGCAATCCGCTGATGGCAATGATAGTTCAGTACAGAACTTGAAGCTAGAATGGGTTTCAAACATATTCTACTCTGTATTCCTCATTTTACAGATGAACACAAATCAGATGAAAGGGAGATGTATTCATATCCACAAATGCAATAGTAAATTTTAGTTTGAATTCAGATCCTTAGATTTTATTCCATTCGTATCCCTAGACACACATTAGACAATTAATAAGTATTTGTTGAATTGAATTGAGTTGAAATCACTGCACATTTTCTAACTGTTGATCCTCATGATATCATTACTCAGTAACCATTTCTTTAAAATGTCAACATTCTATTGTAATAGCAGTGCAGCCATTTAATAAGATACAGGATACTTCTATGGACTGGTCTTGGATTTGCATTTTTCTATTTTACCTGGTTTGGTAAAATGCTGGACTTCTTTATCTTCTAGAGAAATCACAGTTCTGTCATGTACTTCTACTTACAAGTCTTTGTATCATTTGTAAGACTGCTTTGGAAAAAGGTACGACACATATAGCCATTGTAATCACAGCTGGGTAATCTAATCTCCAAGCAGCTTCTTCTTTTATAGTTCTTATAGTTAGTCATTTACACACAACACATACACACATACACATACATATGTATCTGTATGTATATTATAAATATATATACATTTATATATGCATGTATATTTTAATAAATATGTGTGTGTACACACACATATAAATAACACATACCTCTCTCATATATATGTATATGTATGTATGCATGTGTGTGTACGTATGTATGTATATGTATGTATGTATATATCCACAATTAATTGTAGCATTCTGTGGTGGGGAGTAGGAGGAAGGGGAAAAAAGAACAAAGTGAAAAGTGTACAGCAGAGAAGCAAAGAAAACTTACAAGAAAGCAAAGAGAAGATGGACAGATCTCAACACAATGTAGTATTTATTACATACACTTTCTTGAAATGGAAATTTATTGCCGTGTATTTTGAATCCTCTCTCACATTCTTCTGTGCACATCACAATGCTTGTTTTCTTTTCTTATTTTGTCTTATTTTAGTTTTAGTATTTAAATTTGTTTCTTTTTTCTTTAAGTTTAATTTTCAAAAAGTATTACAAATGAATAAAAACAAAGAAACAGTCACACTGCTGTGTTTTAGACATTCTACTTCAAAGGCTTCAAAAACAGTTCACTTAATGTTTGGTGCCCATTTTGTAGCACTAGTTTTGGAAACGGGAGTAGAACCTGTCATGTAGGACAACTGAGTTATATTGGGACTTTTCTGATGTATTCAATATTTCAGCATACATGATACTCCACATATGTTTTTTTTTCTCAGAACCAAATCAGTGAAACTCTGCTTAAGAAAAATTTGTCCTTAGAGTACAAAAGCTTCATCAAATGGGAACACAGAAAAATAAAAAGAGTGTCCTCAAAGAATATATAACATGTATGGTCAGACCTAAGCAGTCAGATTGGAAGGTCCTTACGTGATATGTAACACTGGGCAAAAATTATTACAATTGAGCCTCAGTTTACTCAGCCAAAAATGAGAAGTAATAATTTCTTCCCTCTCTATCTAACAGCAGTATGATCAAGATCAAGATAGACAAGATGACAATACCTTTGAAGGAATTTTGTGGACAGCAAAAGATTAAGCAATAGAACAGAATTATTAAGTCATCAATATTTGAGGGACAGGCACCAGAAGATCCCAAATTTCCCAATCTATTACCCCACTCTTGCCCTTCACTGACTGCATAGGGCTAGAATCATCTCTGTTGGATTCATCTTGTAAATTCCTTTGGCTGAGAACAGTATTACATTAATAGTCATTAGGATAATAGAATAAATTAGTTTAGCATTGCTCTAGCATATAGTAGGGATGTGTTAGAAGCTGTGGGCCTGAACAAGGCTTTGAGTAAAGGGTGAAAGAGAGATGATTTGGAGAGGGTAGCACAAAGTGGGGTGTGGCATTGAGGACTGAGGGCATTCTGGGACACTCCATGGAGAATCCTTAAAAGGAAAGTAAAGGACACCAAAAACATGTATTGCTTAATTACAGCACCAATTTCCTAAGGATACCTTTCCTGTTTAATCCACCCTTTTGCCCTCCTCAAGGTCAGTCCCATCAAAGGAACACAAATTTAAATTCTTCACCATTTTACCTTAATCAAGAATAGCCACAGCGAGGAACACTCAGAGCAAACAGTCTATCTTGAAACTATCCTAAAGAGGCCAGCAAGAAGTCCTCTCCAGAGTTATAATGCAATGCCCCAGTCGGAACCATCCTATACTGAATTATACATGGGTGCTGACAAGGAGGTAAAGTTTGTCTTCAAGAACCATCTTCCTTTTACTCCTTTCCCCCATATACATTTCTTTGTCACCTTCCTTCCTTTTGAAGGTGATGCCCAGTGGCTCTCTACCACCCCACGGATTGTCATTAAGCTTCTCACCCAAGTCTTCCGTCCTAGACAAAATATCAGTTAAGATTATGTTCTCCCCAATTTAGATTATACATTTCTCTCTTCTCATCCAGCAAATTTTGCATGACTGGCAAGATTTTGTTAACAGGAACGGATTAATTCGAAGCAAATACGTAAATGACTGGTATTATTTCTTTCAGATATCATTTGTTTTAGCTGTAGAGGCCTACCCTCATGCAATAGGTACCATCTGTTCTGGTCAGACATTGTGAGGGTCCTTCCACTGCATCTGGGGCCACTTCCAGAGGTCCTGACCTTTGGCTTGCCCAGGACCCTGATGATTCTGAAGCAGAGAGTCGGGCTGACGACTTTTCATGACTCTTTCTCCTTAAATACAATGCATTTGCAAGTCAAGACATCACCTTCCTAATGTCACTGGTCTTATTGGAGAATGAAGCATGAACAATCAATACCTACAACCCAATTGTACGGATTCATAAAATAATTTAATAGATACGATTCATGTATGATATTGTATATGAGAAGCTAGGCGGCACAGTATATATGTAAATATGGATACAGTATATTTATTTATATATATGCACTATGTGTGAATAAACACAAGTTACTGCAACAGTTACAATGTAAATACTGTGTTTTCATCATCTTCTTAGATAGCAAGCCCACCTTCTTGACTCCAAGCTAGCCAGGTCGCACAGTCCACCAGGGGCAGGTCCTAGGAGACCTTGCTAAACAGTGAGAAAGAGACTACAGTGGAACCTCTTTGAAGACATTGCTGTCAACTCCACCTGGACCTTGAGGTGTCCTCCCCATTTACATATATATTGTCTCCTCACAGAACCAGCTGCATCACCAGAAGATCTATTTCAACCTTCTGCTACCTCTGGCATTGCAGACCACTTTTCAAGCCAATCTGATTCAGGAAAGTCTGCTGCTAAACAAAGGAAAGGCCTATATGACACTGTGATATCAACAATCAGGCATCCATTTTCTCACACATCTAAGAAAAACAGTCTAGTGGTGAGTCAGGTACTCTGATAGTTTTTCTACCTGCTTTCCACACCCTTACAAGATATAACATTGTGCAACAGTTGTCTGCAAACTTGCTTGGGCTTTTAGCCCATGTTATCATTGAAAAAGAAAACAATTCTGTTGGATGCCCATCTCCCCACAACTAATGAGGCTGTGTGTTACACAACTACTTTTCTTCACACTTACTAGTAAAAGTCACTAGAATTAAGATTCTTTGAATCCTTGCCCCAGTATAATCCTTGGCTTCATTGCTACCAACTCTGAAGCAATGAGTTAATTAATTGTGCCCTTAATGAGGGAATGGCCTGGGTCACAGGACCCCCACCCTCCTCCCTGAAACTGACCAGGGCTCAGGACTGATTCACCAGCCCCTGAGCTTTGGGTGGGCTGCCTGCCCAGATGTCAGGGATCATTGTTAGGCTTCTCTTTGGACAACTCCTCCTCATCTGTCCTTTTGTTTGGCGTTCAGGGTGACCAGTGCACTGTTCCTGAGCTTTTTTTGGGTTCTTCTTGACAGAGATACTGGGTGGAGAGTAGTTTGCCATGCCCTTCTACATCTTACAGATGAGGAAACTGAGGCAAACAGTTGTATCTGAGGCTGGATTTCAACTCAGGGAGATGAGTCTTCATGAGCCCAGGCCCAGCTCTGTCCACTGAGCAATCTAGCCTGGCTGCCCCCTTGTTTTCCTATTCTGACATCTAACCTGGGTGGTGGGGAAGCCCACTACACCTTGTCACTCGAGGTGGCTTGGTGAGTATTACATTTCTGCACAAAGGACATTGGAGGGCTTCGGGGGGGGGTTCCAGTGTGAATCTTTGTAGAACTGTTGTAGATTGTTTCTTGTGAAGTGATGGGCAAAATTAATTTTTTTTCAGGCTTAATTCGAGTGGGGAAAATGAATACTTTTGGATATATTATTATTATAAAAAAAATCAGGTGTTGATGGTTTCTGGTATCCACTAAACAAAACTACTTGTTATTTTGGAACGTGGGAGCTAAAAATCCGTGTTCTTACTTTGGTGACTAAGGACATGTCGCAGCAAAACAGGAATGTTGCTGAGGGGCCAGCACTTAGCTTTGCCCCTTCTTTGAAATCTCCTTTTTTATTTCTGCTTTGTTCTTTTTTACTTTATTCTCTGTCCCCTACCCCCATGGTTGATCCTCTCTCACATTGTAAAGTTTTGACTTTAAAAATCTTGACAAAACTGTATACTTTTTTTAAACTGGGAAATTAAGCCGAAACTTTATCTGCTTTGTTGGAAATGTGTCAAACATACACTGGTGTTGGCAAAGACTGAAACATTTGATGCTTTTTCTAAGCCTTACTATAATATCCCTAAAGGAAATTAAAAGTGTTTGCATGTGTTCATTAAAATCATGTCCTACATCTTGAATATGTGCAACTGCCCAGCTTTAACTAAGCAACCCTGCCCTTTATTCAATTGAATTCAAGGCCCAGAGAACTCTTGTCTGGTGACAGGAGACCAGAGCACCTGCTTGTCAGAATCCTTCTGCCATGTGGGAGAGAGGAAGCCCTTCACTGTTTTTAGTGGAATTTAGTTGGATCAAAATTAGGTCCACTTTCAACTAAGGTGATACAATTCTGCATGCAGCCCCCCCTGGCTTTGGAAAAGACAGCCTAGGGCACCCACGAAGCAATAGGAGTGTGCTTTCTAGTTGGCTGTGGAATTTAAAATCAAGAGTAATCATTTTTTTGCTAACTCATCCTTTATTCACATAATACCACCATGGTTGCTTTTGCTTTTAAGATCGATCAAACTAAGATAATTTCCTGATGTAAGGGAGAAATTTTGCTGCTCAGGAAAGTACTTTGTTTGCCACGTGACGACTGGTGGTGGCAATAGCAAACTGTGACTTTTTTAAACTCCTTACAAAAGCATATATTTGGTCCATTGACAGAACTTTGATGATAGCTAACATTTTTGTATTACCTATTAGAAATCAGGCACCGTGCAAGATATCTTGCTTGACAGATGTATCATTTATGCCCATTTTATAATTGAGGAAATTCGGAGGCAGAGACAGAAGGGTTAAAGTGACTTAGTGTTTTGAGTCTCTATTAAACTTGAAGGGTCTTCTTGGCTAACACTTAGAGAACCCTAATTCCTAAATCACATTGATGAGATAATTTTGAAAGTATTAGAGAAAGAATTTGAACCAATGTCTTTCTTTGACACTGATAGTGATGACAGTAACTTTCTAGTAATCCCTTTGGATACTTTGTAACCAATTTTATAACATTATAACACATTAGCTTAGATACACACATACCCCTCTGCCAAGTTTGATTAAAGAAAGGGAAGAAACTGGGTTCCCTAAATAAAGGCACTCTGTGGCCTCAACTTTTCCTAGGTAACTCTGGGGAGGACACCCCTTTAGTAGGGTTTACTGAGTGTGCCAATATAGTAGGTTTTTTTTTTGGTGTCGTGTACTAAGTCCCTTGTTTGCCTTAGATATCAGCAGTTTCTTAGCCAACATTTTTACAGCTTTTCAAAAAAACAACAAAAACTCTAATCCTGCTTAACTGACGAGTCCATTCTCAAGATCAACAGGGAGTGAGTGTTAAGGAGGCAGAAGTAAATTCTATTTCCTGGAATGAAAATGAAGGATTGTTTCTCCCAAATTTTAACTGCTTCTGCTTTGAAAGCTGGCTTTGGGGTGCCCAATAACATCCAGCACAGAACCTGGCACATAGTAGGCAACAGGCATTTAATAAATAAATGTTGATCATTTACATACTACTCCCATAAAAGAATGAACAGCTTTTTCATTTTTTTTTCTTTTTAGGCAATTGGGGTTAAGTGACTTGCCCAGGGGCACACAGCTAGTATGTGTCAAGTGTTTGGTCTGAGGCCAGATTTGAACTCAGGTTCTCCTGACTTCAGGGCTGGTGCTCCATCCACTGTGCCACCTGGCTGCCCCAGCTTTTTCATTTGGAAAAGATATTTTCATTCTGCCATTTAGTGGGAAGCAGTATCAATAGTAATGTCAAAACTTGTGTCAAAATTAGCTTTTTGTCCCTGAAATTCTTGTAAGTAAAACATTCTTGCAAATTTGAATTAAGGGATACTGAATGCCATATCAAGCTTCAGCTTCCAGGAGTACCCAAACAGCAGTGCAAGATTGAATTTAATCTACAACTTAAGGAGGCAAGTATGGTTTGACCTGAGTTTCATTTTGCTTCTTATATATATTTCAGTTTTATTTACTAAAATTGTCTCATTTTTAGGCCATACTGACTAATTTAAATTCTCAATTCCAAGTCAGTGAAATGGATCTACGTTTTGTCATCCCACAAAGCTTCAACACAGAGATTTAATTACCATAATTCACTGTTTGTTTCACTAGGTGAAATTGGCAAGATCTTTCTTTCTCCCTCTCCCTATGTATTCATATCTTTCTGTTGTATTCAGTGTGTAGAGTTAAAGTACATTAAACAAACATATATACACACACACACACACACACACACACACACACACACTTTTTTTAAAGATGTTACTGAGAATAATGAATCATGTTCAAAAAGGAGGAGAGTTTCTTTTGGAGCCCCTCTGAGACCCGAATTATTTGATCAAATTTACCTCCCAATACACCTCTTGCAAAAGGAGAAAGCCCAGAGATGAGCAAAACAGCATCCACAACCTGGGTCCCGAGACAGTCAATGATGAAGGTACAATATTTTAGAGAAGCATTTAATCTGTCTGTAGTTTAAATTATGCATTTCTCTATGATCCATACCCTAACTGCATTTTTAAGAACTAGTGGTATATATTATCCTATCTTCAGAAATGATTTGCTATTGAATATCTTTTTAAATGGAGAGGGTGCAGTTATTTGTTGTTATGTTGGCTTCTCATACACTAGTGACTCAAGGTACTCCAGCCTGTAAGGGGAGCATCAGGTCTTCATACAGAAGATGCTTGAACATGCTTGAGTGCCCTGAGTTTCTCTAGGTCTGCTATGGTTATTGCAGTGTTTTAAAAAAAAGCTGAGACATAAAATCTCATTTAACATTTGCCATCATACATAGGATGTGATGCACAAAATAAGCAAAACCTTTCTTTGCCCATTATACGCTCTCCTTGATCAGACCCTAAACTTGCAAGATCTCAGAGCATCAAAGGGAGGTGACACGTACACTGCAGGGCCCTCAGACTCTAAACATGTTCAGCTTCTGCTTTGTGCTGCTGCTATTCGTTTTATACTTAGGGGGGCAAGTAAGATAGTCCCTATTTCCTAGGGTCATTGGGAAAAGAGAAAGTTCTTTGCTACCCTGACAAGTGCTCCTAGGTAAATAAATGAATCCTTTGCCAAGCAACACTCCCAAAGGACATGCCCCTGTAGTTATGGTTGCTGCCACTGGGTGCTGGTAGACAGTGAACCTGCAGCACTGAGCTCTAGTAGTGATGGAAAACTCCCTTCATGCTTTTCAAGCTGATGGCAGGGGTCCCATCTACAGCAAACCAGTGAACTTGCCAGCATTCCTAACAAGTGGCCAGACAGGCTTTGTTTGAGGACCTCGTCTACCTCCAGTTGCCTTGGAGAAGCAATCCTCTCCAACTCTGGGGTAGCATAGCTCTCATTGCTAGGAAGGCAAGGCCTAAACTAATGTGCTCAGGGCCAATGGTGGCTGGCATCGTTGTTTTAAAGAGACATATGTGTTGCTATATCCGTCTGACTGCTACCTGGCAGCAGGGGGAGACTTTTGTCCCCAAAAGTCATTGAGCCTCGAGGGGTGCCTTTGCAGAGACAGTCTCTGTAGGATTAGCGCTCAAAGGGTTGTTGTCAGACTCAAATGAAATGTCTGTCACAGGCTTTTGATGCACCTTGGCCATATTCAGTTCTTTATTAGGGAACCATAGCACATCTTGTCATTTATAAACTGTATAAAAATGTCCACTGCAGCAGACACATTCTAAACCACCAGAAAAAGAGGCTTCCCACAGTCTAGTGGAAGGGATACCGTGTACAAAAGACCCACCCCAACAGTTACCAGCCATTCCTAATCTTAAAAAGAAGTCTGCACCTAGCAGGGATAATAGTGCCTTCTCAAAATTACTGCACAAGAGAACAACATCTATTCCCAAAATCCAGACCATCCAGCCCCACAAGACCCTGAGCACACCATCGGTCTGGAGGAGATCCTCCTCTGCAACAAGAAGCCAGGCGTTTGATACGCTACAGATGAGTCACGCCAAGAGCGGAGCACCAAAAGACAATCTCATGGGTATTTGAGCAGGGAATCATTTTCCGATGGTTTTTACAGGCAGGGGGCAGGCAGTCCCCTGGCTTCAAAGAGCTTAAGACATCAGTCTACCAACACAGGGAATGGACGTAGGAGGAACAGTAAGAGAGACAGTATATGGCTGGATCTGACGGTGCAGAGCTCTGTGCGGGGTCGAGGTAAAAGATGTAAATAAAACAAGGCTAGAAAAGTTAGTAATCTCATGGGAGTGATAGAAAGCTGCTTTTGGAGTTTGTCAATAACAGGAAGGAGTTGAGACATGATGGGTAAGACTTGTGTGCTGGGGTTAGCAAAAATCACTTTGGCAACTACTGTAGGAAAGAGAAAAGGAGGAAAACAGGAATTCGGCACTTGTTACAAATCAGTTTGCAGTGAGAGTGGTGGGGGCAGCTTTTAGATAGAGTACCTGGTGGTATTTGTGAGTCAAGAGAAAAGAGGAGTTGACGTGATAGATGTGGAAAGAAGAGATAAATGGCAACATTTGGCTGGATGTATCCAGCAAGAAAGTGGGGGAGAGAATGCCTTGAAGTTAGTTGGGTGACTAGAAATAGACAAGATATCAGTGTTTAGGGAGGTTTGGTTTTTTCTTTGTTAATTGTTTTATCCAAAAATGTTCATTTATCTTCTGTTTGAATGAATTTTATTTGTATTAATTGTTGGTTACTTTTCTTAACAGTTGTACTCTCTTGGGCAGATGTGGTGAGATTAGGTACCAAAAAAACCACAAGCACACGTTGTTATAAAACATGGTCTTGAGAGAAGGATAACAAAAAAGCAGAGGAGATTAACCCCAAGGTCAAGGTACATTACAGAAATGTGGAGATCATTTTTATATGTGTATGTGCATGTTACACATATACATAATACATGTGTCTATATACATATATTCATCATGTGTATTACACATTTACATCTGTGTACTTAGGAATGTCATCTCAGCAAACATTAAGAAATACTAAATTTATTTTTGGAAATATTTCTTTTTCCTTTACAGAAGAAGCCTGCAAACCACTCACAGAATCACTTTAGCAAACTCCCCGCACCCTAGTGATTGGGAGAGCTCATATTGAAAAAGTGACTGTGCCTGTGTGGCCCTGTAGGATGCTGAACAACTTTGTTTTCAACCCTAAGATGGATATGAATGAGGATTTCGCAGGTGAAAGAGTGTGCACAGAAGGCCATGAGAATGCCACGTAGGCAGGCAGATTGAAACTGCCTGCCAAAATGTGTTTCTAGAAGCACAATTTTAAAAGAGCTGATAGAAGTGCTCCCCAACTCCTGCAGAAGGGGGAGTGCACATTCTTTGGAGGTCCTGGCCAATTCTTGTGGTCGGATCTGGTGGGATAGCCTATCTTTTCAGCTGCAAACAAACCAGCCCCATGATAACTCTGAGTTAGCATAGTTACGCCTCTGGGCAGGGCTAGGCTGTATCTTGCGGTATGTGGTCGGGAAGAATAAAGGTGGTTGTGAAGCAACAAGAGAAGCAGACAGACTGGCCTAAATGCCAGTCAAGAACTGAAAGCCAGTGAAGGAAGCAGGAAAGGAGAGTTGAGTTTGCAGCCTAGGTTGGGGGCCTTGGACTTTGAAAAATATCATTATGCCTAATGAGCAGAGGGAGTCTGTTGCATTGTTTGAAGTAGGAATGAGAGTCAAGAGTTTGCATCTAGATTGATTGCATGCCCGGGATTTTGAGAAGAGATCTCTTTATGAATAGAATGGAAGGGGACTCTGTCCCATTTTTCTTGTTGGAAGAGGTGGAATATGACTTTTTTACTTTTAAAAAATACATATCTGTAATATATACAGTATAACTGTATATGTGATATTCTATGTGTTTATTACATACATTAATGTTACCTATTTTCTTCATTAATAGGATTAGCAGACATGTTGGAAACCACTATCAAACAGAAAACTGCAAACGTGTCTCCTGAGATTGGCACAAATTTACACAAGTGCTCTTCAGGAGACGAAGACCTTTAGAACGTAGATCAGATAATGACTGTAGAGGTTGGTTTTCCTTTTTTCTTCTATGAAACTTTGGAATGGCAAGTTATGATTCGCCCTTGCCATGCCAGTAGAGGTTTCATGAGTTGCTATAGCTAAACTTCAACCCAAAGGGCTGGGCCCTCACCGAATCACAATGACATGACCCATCCATGTAGAATTTTTATTTTATGATGAAAAAGGAGAGCTAACACCTAAACGTTCTTGTGTTATGACAATTTAAACATTTCTTATAAGGTATACTTAGCATCCATACAAAGAATCTTTGACTCTTCAATCACACCCCAGTCTAATTGCAAGTCTTACCAGTTCTCTCTCCAAGGAGAAAGGGATTTATCCCTTTTTTCCCACTACTGTGGCCAGCACTTCTAGGCCCTAATTGCTTCTAGCCCTTAACTGTTAAAATAGCTTCCTAATTGGCCTCCTCTCCACAATCCTTCCCTTCACACAGATCTAACCCATAGTAATTAGTATGCCTCTTGGGCATCTTTAGTTGGCTTCCTCTTCCTTTAGGATTAAACACAAACTCCCAAAACCCACTTTCTTTCATATTGCTCTCCTTCATGTACTCTGTATTCCAACCAAACTAGCCATAACTTAAAGTTATGGATGTCTATATATTATATTTACATGTAATGCAACATATATATCCATATTTTTAACATGGATGGGCATAGATTTACATCATCTTACTAAATATTATCATTGGCCAGGAAAACGCAAGACTACAAAACAATAATTTGGGTAGACCTTTCATTCCTAAAGAAGAATTAGTCCCTAGACTAGTGAGCAGAGGCATAGTCTTTGTTTCATAATTATCTTTATTCTGTCATTTATTACAGCACAGAGATTGATGCCTACTATTCCTAACACAACAGAACAGCTATATGGCCAGAGCATTATATGCGCCGTGCCCCGAATGAAATCGTTAAAACCCTAAAGAAGATCTCTGAAATTAGATGTGGTGAAATAACAAACATTCCACTTCGAGAAGTCGATGTAGACCCCAAAATATTAACACCCAATATTTCACCTTTGAAAAAAACCTGTACATCAAAGGAAAATGTATCAATGTCACATCTCAGCAGAATTAAAAAAACACCAGCACTAGATCAAAAAGTCACATACGTGGAAGAAACATTTGAAACTGGATATGTAAAGAAGGCCACATCAAAAATATCTAGGAAATGTGTAAGTATGGCAGAACATCGTCCAGTAATAACATACAGCTACACCTGTAACATCAAATGCGCAGGCCAACACTTTTAACGTCAAAGGAACTACCTCTTTAAAAATAAAATCAAATAAAGAGCCATCTGTCACTGATCAGCCAAGAATTTCCTCACCAAATGAAGAGCACTCTCGGACGGGAGCCAACAAAATAAGTCTAAAGCCAGGTGGTGTGTCTGTAGATGTGCAGGCTGCCCCAGGAACTGTAACACCAAATTACATCAATGAACCAGGAGGCATGAAGAAAGTCATAAGAACCCCAGAGGGAAAAACAAAAACAGAAGACCTAACTGGCCTCAGAGTGCCTATGGCAACTCCAACATCAATGGCGGCAGAACTGAAAGTAGACAAAGAAAACAAAGTGGCAGAGTCTGCTGTGGATGATGCAAATTCTGTTCAGGAAAATCTTGGGACAACCCCAAAGGAAACTGAAATCCAAAAGAAGCTGATGAGGACAGCAGAGCAGCAAACTGAGGCAGAGGATCTCCCCAAGCAGCTCATGAAGACTCCTAAACTAAAATGTGGCTCCGTGGAGCATCTGACAACAGTGGTCAAGAGACCGATGAGAACTCCTAAGGACAAATTGGAAGTAGGGGAGGAGGAGTGGCAATGAAAGATCAATGATGAGTTCGCCTAAGGAAAAAAGCAACCAAAATATGAACATTAGGCCACCTCTTAGGCAGAAAGGGCCATCTGAAGATCTGGTAGGCCTCAAATATAACAGAAATCAACCTGCGCATATTCAAAAGAAAAACACAGAAGAGCAGGCATGCCTCAAAGAGCTTAGGATGACTATTCCAAAGCAAATCCAAAACTGAAGCATAAACAAGTCCCTCCTAATAAAACAAGTACAGAAATATGGATCAGTAGAAGATCTGACCACCACCAGGAGACTGATAAGAATGCCTGAGGAAAAGTGAGAACATTTAATAGAAGATGGAAAGTTGTCAAGAAGTCTGGTAAAACATCACAGAAAAAATGTGATCCAGAATACTCAATGAATGAAAGACCCAAAATACAACTAATACAAAACACACCAAGCAGCCTAGGGAAACTTAGAAGAGAACCCAAAAAGAAGAAGACCTTCGAGGTCATAGGAATATGACAGTTCATAAGGAAAAGGCAAAACCAGGAGAAAACTTAAAAGGGTTTTAGGAGAGTTTTGAAAATGTCAAAAGTAAAACCAGAAGATCTAAAGAGATTCAAACTGATGGAGAGGGCTAGACCTAAAACTGATCCTGATGAAAGAACAAAAGTTAGTGGTTCTGTTGGTGAAATAACATCTCACACACAACGAAATGAAAAGAAGCCACCAAAGGTCTTAAAAGAACTAAAATTGAAAAAAAGAATGGAGAATACAGGAATGATGGTGTTTTGTTCCAGGAATACAAAGGAAATATTTCCTAGTCAATCATATAAGATATTCCTAAATAGTGAAAAGGAACCTTTTAAGAATTTTCCAGGGATATTAAAGGGTCACAAGGCAGTACTGCACCCTAGAAACAGAAATAAACCTGTGCAGGAAGTGAATTTGAATTGGAGTGAAATCAATGAGTTACACGCAGAAAATGAACAAAAAAGTATCAAAAATTTGCAGGGGAAGACCACTGTGACTGAAGATGGACTGGCTTCAAGAAAGAGAAGCAAGTAAAGTTTCAAAAAGAACATATGCATACAGAGGAAGGAATAGATACCACCTAAGAGTTTCACAGTTCGTGAAAAGATGGAATCTTTAACATCTAGCACAACATAATTAAGTCTGCTAAGAAATCGCAAGAACTCAATTTAGTTGACCAACTGAACTATGTAAGACAGAGAAAGAGGGAAGAAACTTAAAGATGCAAGTCCCAATATAGGGATGATGACTTCAAAAACTAGAGGCAAAAACTAGAGGAAAAAAAGAAACTGCAGAAGAGCTTCCCAGAGAAATTTTTCATCAAGATCACATAAAAAGGAAGAGAGTATATGTATGGAGTGTCTAGGGAAGAGTCTCCTGGAGAAGAAAGCCAAGGAGAGTCCGTGTCACAGGTCTTCACCATCTAGAAGTAGGGGCATTAGATTACTCCATGCTGCCAGGGTGGCACCCGAAACAAAGCTAAAAGAGCCAAAGAAGCCTGTGAAAGTCCATTAAATTGGATTGAAGTCTAGTGGTAAAAATAAAAAGATACAGGACTGAAAGGATCTAATCCTGTATCAACATCCAGGAACATAAATAACAATGACAAATGCACAGTTATTTGCCTGGATATCTTTAAAAATTCGTTGGTACCTGAAGGAATTTTATGTTTAACTAGAAACAGAAACAAACAACCTCAAGAAATTCATCAGATACCTAGTCTAAAAAAGATTGTTGAAAAGCAGCTTCCAAGCCTGGAAAATAAAGCCCAGGATAGAGTGCAAGAATCCTTTAGAATTGGAAGCCAAAATGAAACTGACAAAGAGCTCTATAGTACTCCTTTGCTGAGGGCCATGGAGATAGCTTGTGCTGAGAACAAAAATAGAGGTATGACTGAAGACCTGTTACATTTAAGGTCTACCTTGAGAAGCAGACACACTACAGAATGGATAGGAATCCATTGTCAAAGGATATCTTACCTTAGGGTAAGATTGGAAAAGCAACTGTCTCCTGATTTTTCCTGACAAGAGAAAGCAGATCTGTAAAGATCTGCTAATCTTAGCAAAGATGACCCCTCCACCACAGCAGGAGAATCAACCCCAGAAAAAGTCTCAAATTGGAAGAAAACTTTTTACAATACTCTTTTGAGAAAGAGAATAAAATCAGAGACACCTAGTAGCAAACTGTCAGAGCCAATTGATGTTGAAAAGTATAGCCCAGAGAGATGTCTTCTAAAATCTGTCCCACGGGTCAGTGACAATCAAAAGAAACCCAGTCAGAGCCTTCTTTGTTTACAGAAACCAGCAGCAGTGCTGTGTTAGAAGATAACAAAAACCAGACTCAAGAAAAAGTCGCTGAGGAACCCATAAAATTAAGTAATGACCAGGAGTTTTCAAACTCATGGAAAACAAAAAACACAACTTAAGCAGACCAGACCACCTCCCATGGCCAAAGTAAGAGTAAAATCAGTATTTGAATTTATCATATGTAAAAGATTCAATTTCTGAAGTACAATTAGAGAAGGATAAACAAGCTTGCTGAACAAGATTGTATATCTATTCAGTTGTGAGGTTAAAGTTAGGAACCTCTTTTGCTTAAGGCAGTTTTGGTGAGAGAGCCTCCTCCCCAATGTAACCACCTCAGAGGTCTTTGCCACCCCTTTTGTACTGGCCACTCCTTTATGGGAAAATTTTTCTATCTCAACATCCTGTTTCTCAGCAGGGAATTATTCCCTTGCTTGGGAGACAAGTTCTATGGCCACTATACAGGTAAAGACCCTTCCCAGGGGAGGGATGGTAAATGTCTCTGCTGGTCTCTTGACTTGCACCACCTGTAATGATGCCTACAGTGAGTGATGTGTCCCCAGAGCTTTACCTCTGCCAGCTGTACCACCTATTCTGAGGGAACACTCCCTACTTGCACCTATGACCAAATTCCTCCTGCCACTCTCCTGGTAGGTATTTCCTATTTAACCTTCTCTTCCTAGTTGACACACAATATTACTGCCCCCTACTAGCTGTAACACTCTTATTGATTTTTGAAAGTTTCTCTCTTACCTATATAATAGTAGCATGTAATCATACTGATCCATGGGGGCATCCATGCTCAGTACCTTTTACAAACAGGTCCCATCTGTTCCCCTAAGGGATACTCCTTGCTTTGTGGGATGGGTGGGCCAGCTGGTGAGGATTCTGGGAATAAGTAAAGCAAAATGCCACTACTTGGCAGGACCCCAGGACTGTTGTTCTAGCCACCCAATGTTAAACAACTTATAAGGATTTTGGTGTGTGCTCCCTTGGATTTTTGGCACCACCTCTGACCATTTTCAATATTCTACCCCCAGTACCTCCACTCTAACAAGAGTGAAGCATGGGTTCTGGGACAATGTTCTCTGGGACCTTAAAAGGGAGCAGAGTGTCTCATGCCTTGGTATGGACATTTACAACATCAGTTCATTCTTTCAAACCTGACAGGGACCATGCACCAATTGGCAAATGACACAGCTTATGGCCTCTGGGATATTCAGCAACCTCTGTATTCCCTGGCAAATGTGGTCCTGGATAATCAGATAGCTTTGGATTATCTACTTGCTTAGTGGAGGTATCTGTGCCCTGGCCAACACCTCCTGCTGTATGTATATTAACAACTCTCAATAGCTGGAGCTCAATAGGACCTGGATGTGAGACATCCACAACAACCCTTAGTACACCAGTACATCCTCTCCTTGGGGATCCTGGTTTCTCTCTATGTTAACCCCTATTCTTGTCTCACTCCTGATTATATTCCTTTTCCTTCTTTTTGGCATTGTCTGCTTAATCTCCTTGCCAGATTTGTCTCCTCTAGGCTCAGTGCCCTCCACTTCTGGATGACTGCTCAAGCTGAGTACCAACCTCTGTCCCAGACCACAACCTATCAGCCCTTGGACCTGGCATCGGCCAAGTTCCAGACACTGACTAGAGAACCAACTCCTTGACCAGAGGGACCCCAGCAGACAGGGACAGCTCTAAGCCCAAACCCGGCAGGAAGCATTTCAGAAGCTGAGACCATCATCCCTAACCCAAAAGATTTTGGGTCCCGTCTGTTCAAGGGGGGAATGTTGGGGTGCTTGGGTGCTTATACTTAGGCGCTTATGTTTGGGTGCTTGTACTTGGACCCCAACTTCTCCCTAGCCTCAGAAACACTGTCCCTTGATAATCATGTGGGATCAATTGGGCCCCAAGGAGGGCCAAAAACCTAAATTAATCTTTTGCTCTCTGAGTGAACTAAACACACCCCTTCCTGTGTCAGCAAATTTCAGGACCAGATGGAGCTGATCAGTATTCTTCCTGTTTGTTATCACTGGGCCCAGGATGTCTGGGACCAGATACTCTCTTGAATAATGGGATTTTTCTTATCTTGAGTTTCAATTGAGAACTGACCACTCCTTAACCACTCCCTAATCCCACCCTGAATCACCTAGTTAGCATATTTGACACATGTTTTATTGCATTTTTTCCTAGATAAACTTTACCTGTACCTCTCTAAGGTTGCAGGATCCTTTAAGAATCCTTGCCCTCTGAAAAGGTAACAATAAACTTTGCCACCTTGGCTCACAGAATACATGAGTCTGTGAATTCATTCCAGACCACCAGTCCTGTACTCTGGTCTTTGAGGGGTCACAACCTCTCAACCTCTTAGCCCACAACACTCATGTCTAGGGTTTCCCCAAAGAAGGTTCTATGAGTAAAGATACTCAATGTGAAAAGTAGTTATCAAGTTACAAGACAGATTTTGCTTTCCTCACCTCAAAGGAAATGCTTAAAATCAACAAGATTCAAAATTAAGCATTGACAGAGAATTAAAATATGAAACAATGACCTAGCAACTAATGTATGTTTGGTCATAAACTTCTACCTTCTCCACAGATCTGACAAGTAAACCATTCCTTACTCTCCTCATTTGTTTATATATTCAACCTTGATGTCTAAATAGCATATTCATTTTGACCTTATTTTGGCACACGGTGTAAAATGTTGGTCTATGCCTCCTTTCTGCTGTACTATTTTCCAGTTTTCCCAACACTTTTTGCCAAATATGGAGTTGTTGTCCCAGAAGCTGGAGTTTGGGGGTTTATCAAAAAGAAGATTACCATGTTATTGATTACTGTGTCTTATGTACCTAACCTATTGCACTGATCCACCACTCTATTTCTGAGGCAATGTCAAGGAGTTTTCATGATTGCTGCTTTACAAAACAGTTTTAGATCTAGTATTGCGAGGCCACCTTCCCTTGCATTTCTTTTCATTAATGGCCTTGATATTTTGTTCTTCTGGGTGAATTTTGTTATTATTTTTTCTAGCTCTCTAAAATAATTGTGGTAGTCGGTTTGGTATGGCAATGAATAAGTAAATTAATTTAGGCAAGATTTTCATTTTTATTCTATTAGTTCGGCCTACCCATGAGCAATTGGTATTTTTCAAATTATTTAATTCTGAATTCTTTGTGAGAAAAGTGTATTGTAATTGTGTTCACATAATTCCTGGGTTTATCTTTGCAGGTAGACTCCCAAATATTTTATATTGTCTACAGTTACATTAAAAATCTAATTTTTCTATCTCTTCTTGCAAGGCTTTCTTAGCAATATAAAGAAACGCTGATGATTTATGTGGGTTTATTTTATGAGCTGCATATATAGTGTTGTAATTCAATATTTAATATAGATTAACAGAAATATTAAAACATTTATTTTCTTCTCAAAACTAGGATTTTTAACAGAAACTGATCATAGTTTAGGGCATACCGAATTTCCAGGTAAATACAAAAAAGTAAAATTCATAAAGGCTTACTTTATAAACAAAACATGATAAAATAAGAAATATGAAGGGGACCACAATTGTTTTGTTTTGCTTTATTTACACAGATGCTGGAGAGGTTTGCCGTTTCCTTCTCCAGCTCATTTTACAAGTGAGAAAACTGAGACAAACAGGGTTAAGTGAGTTGCCCAGGGTCACACAGCTAGGAAGTATCTGAGGCCAGATATGAACTCAGGAAAATGAATCTTCCTGACACCAGGCACAGAACTCTGTCCACTGTATCACCCGGCAGCTCTCCTGTGTTGTTCAATTGTTTCCCTAAGCTATTTTATGATAATGATAACAAGAATGATAATAGTGAAGAGAATTAACGAAAATTGTGAAGTATGACAGTGATTTTTCACCTGACATCTCATTCATCTTTATAGCAAATTATATAACAAAGAAGAAAGTGCTTGTATTTTCATTCTAATTTTCTTGATGAGGAAATCATGATGCAAATTAAAATCTGCAGCATTCTCATGAGCTACCACTCTAAAAAGGAAATAGGGTTAGGTGGAAGCAATCCTGCTGTACTGTATCATTCAATTAGTTCCCAAGGGCACTTCATCATAATGATAATAATGAAAATATTTGACCTGCAAAAGCGATTTTTCACCTACTATCTCCTTTGCCTTCATAACAATCCTATAACAAAAGAAGGGTGAGTATTTTTATCACAGTTTTCTAGATGAGGAAAGCATGATGCAAATTAACTGACTTGACTAAGGCAGAGAAGGTAACTAGTTAAACACAGCCAAGACTATAATCTAAATCTCAGAGCTTCTTCCACTAGCCAACCCACCTTCTACCTCTTTGATTGTGCCTTCTACCATGATGTTATTGTTTCCAAATGTGCCTGAGAAATAGAATACCTAGAGATGGTTTTCAACTGCCTTCTCCCAGAAGATTACATTAATTCCTTTCATGACACAGAAGAAATTCTAGGGGCTGAAATTATGGTAAGGAACATATGAGGATCAATAGCCATATATGTGAGTTCCTCAGTTGGAAAAGGTAGACTAACCCAAGGGTCACTGGGCATTTGCTCAATTTCCTACAAAACTAACTCACTAGAAATTGGATAGAGAAAGGAAAAACATAGGAAAAACATTCCACCTCATGATGTCATGGGAGTGGAAATAAAAAAGGGCAATGGATATTTGTGAAAGGTGTTACACAGGCAGAACTGAAAAGACTTGTAAATTGCCTGGAAATCCACAAGTTCCCCACCATGCAAGGAACAGCTTCTATCAAGATGGGGCATGTCATCTCCACCAAATGCCAACCAACTGACACCTCCAAGGCAAGCAAGCCAGCATAGCAAATGCAGCAAGACACCTGAAGGGAGACATACAAGGTGGGATGTGCCAGGGGAATCAAGCCACCACCAGCACTTCCACCACAACCTCCCATGAGACTGATTCACATAAAGATAGCCCAGGACCCTGAACCCATGATCCCTAGCAGTATCACTGTCCCCTAGAACACTGGTCCTGCTTTAGCCCAGTTCCTGAAGCAAGAAGTCACAGAAGCGATCACTGTGGAGGAAGGGGCCCCCTTCCCCACCCCACCAACAGCTGACCAACTGCCACTGATGGACCAGTAAGCCCAAGAACCCAGAGAGTGGGAACACTCCCTACACCAACCAGTCCTACTGCCAAGCCCAGCCACTGAAGCCATCATCCCAGAAACCAACCCAGGAAGGGGATGGGACCTGTCACCTACTTCTCCAGGTCCTAAAGCCTTCACCTCCTCAGTAATCACACTTACTTAAGAACCAGGAAAAAAGTTCTTCCCACCAAAAGTCTTCACACTGTCAAATGGCTCAACATTATAAATGGAGATAAGTGTATTCATCAGTGAAAAGAGCATTACAAAGGACATGTTACTATATGCTTTGCCACTCAACCCATGGACCCTTTATGAGTCATCAAGCCAACAATTCATTAACAGCTGAAATTGCTTATGTTGTCTCTCTCCCACTAGAATGTGAGCTCCTTGAAAGGAGAGGTTAGGTGCCTTTCTTTCTATTTGTATCCTCAGCACTTAGCAAAGCTCTGCACACAGTAAGCTCTTAATCAAGAGCTTATTCTTTTGGCCAAAGCTTTGATTTCCTCACAACATCTGACATGGTCTTTCAAGGACACAATCTCAAAGGTTGGTCTGGCCTCATTTTCTTTGTCATTGTCCAGCTGGGATTTCATCTCTTGCAATAAGGATTTTTTTGTGATGAGCCTGTTTTGAACATTGCTTAGCTCTCTAAGAAAAGAAAATATAAAGGCGGTATTTTCCTTCATACCAAAAAAACTTTAAGTAGCCTGTAATTTTAACTTTTAGAAAATCATGACCAGAGAGTGGATATTTAGTTCATAAACTAAAAGGAAACCACCCTGCATAAAAAGTTAACCATTACTACTGTTGATCACATTCCTTCTCTTTCTCCACCTCCTTCTTCATAAAGGAGAGGAGAGAGGACAAATTATAAGAGTGTATGATGGAAGTTGCACATACAGTTGACAATCATAACCATAAATAGAATGAACTCATGTATGAAATGTGGTGGGGGTAGCATAAAGATTTAAAAATCAGCCTCTAATATTATGTTGTATTCAAAAATATGTACCTTAAAATACAGATTCACATGGATTTAAAATGATGGGCTCAAGCTATGCATTTAAAAGCATTATGCTGAGGAGCCAGCCTACCAAAGGGAGCCATGGCACAAAAAAAAAAAAAGAAAAAAGAAAAAAAAGATTAAGAAGAACTGCTATAAACTCTCTTGTCCCTTTCTCCCTAATTTGCCTTGGCCCCGGAAAAGGTGTAAAACGTTAGGAACTATGCTCCTGCCCTGGTCCTGGTGCTGGCCCTGGAGTCTATCAAGTTGCTGAAATAGGCAGAGCCTCTCCAACTTGACCCTCCTATGCCTCTGTGTTTGCCCCAAGGATTTATATCCGAACATTTTCATGTTTCCTTCATGTGGTGAAAAATACAGCAGCGCTGGTATTTTGGACAAACACTTCCCCTGTCATTTACTGTACATGAAAATAACTTGGACTTGCAGAAACACTTTTACAAGAAACCAATAAATCAGTCAAAATAGAAACATAATGCATTGTTTTAAACTGTATGTAAAATCGCCCAAATCTGTTCTATATGATGGCCTCTAGTTCTGAAAATACCACTCAGAAGTCCAAGTATTAATACAGTGAATAAAATGATGCTAATAGGAATACAAATGGGACTAATAGGAAAAACATTAGATTTATATACTTTATACCTAAGGCATCTCAAAATATACACATCATTTATTTTAACCATGGGTTTCTCCATTAAAAGTTGTCATTTTCCAACCTCTGACTGCTCACTACTATTTAATTAAATATCACTTCAGGCAGTCTTCTTTATATAAACAGTATGAAATTAAGGCTAAAACACTGTTAGAGTTAGAAGGGCTTCAGTTTCCACAGGTAGAATAATGCAGAGATTTAAAGAATAACAGCTCCAGGAAGTAGTACACTGTAGGTGGGCTCGGGCTTAGCCAATAAAAAGTAAGTTGAAGGTTCTATAAAGGCCCCAAAATCAAGATAAGTGTCAAGCCAGCTCAGACCAGTTAGGGTCAACCTGAGGACACCTGAAAAATGTTAGTGCGCCTGCTTCATGAGCTTCATTACTATTATCTGACACACCCTGCATAAAATTAGAGCCTCAGTAATGAGTCTTGGGACGTATGACCAAGGGAGGGGGAACATACTTGAGCCTATCAAGGGGAAACATGTAAGGAAAGGTGCAACTTGGGAAGGGATGGACCAATCCCGGCCTGGGAGGTTTCCCGCTGAATTCAACTGCATAAAAGCACACTTGCCCTTGCACTCAGGGCCCACCCCTCCTGAAGAGGGGTGGAGCCGGCTTTTGGCCAGAAACATCTAAATCCTCTGGACTTTCTTTATGATAAATTTTCTTGATACTAAATTTTTGGTGTCAAGCCTATTTCTAACAACACCAGGACTGCACTGGAATTGTGGAAATCAGGAAACAACAAAAGGAATAATATTTTTACTCAGGAAAGCTAACAATTTAAACAGAAGCAACTTACTTTAATGAGTAATGAAAAATTCATGTCCTAACAGAAATTTTCAATTAACAATATCATTAATGCTAGGTGCCATTTCCCTATAATGTCATTACTAGCTTAAACATTTTACCAAAGTTCATAACATTAAACACCAATGGCTTAAACATTTTCTCAAGATTCATAATATTAAAGCCTAAAATGTCACATTCAACAACAAAAGTAAGCCTTTTCTCTTATGGACAGCGGCTGCAGAAAATACGAGCCCAGGATACGTGAAATAAAGCTCTGAAGGGGACACATTTCTTCTAACTCAAACTACCTTTGACCCTAAAGGCTTGTTCTGTTTACAACACTTGTTAGTGGACTAAATTGAGAACTTTCCCCTTCCTTTTTTCCATCAACTAGAATCTAAAACAACACAAATTATTTTTCAGAAAAAGGTAGGCTAATGACCACAGCTATTAGTTTCTTTATAACCAAAGTATACTTATAAGATAGAATATTTTTAAGTGCTTATTATGTGCCAGGCACTGTGCTGAGCTCTGATAAGGAAATAAGACTATCCCAAATCAAAGAATGAGTTCAAGAAACATGCAGTTAAACCTTTGTGATTAACTCAAGCACTGCCTTCACTGCTCCTATTCCCATCTCATATATACAGAGTGAAAACAGACATTGAAAGATGGTTAACAAAAGTAATAATTGCTCTAAAACAAATCTTGTCAGGTTGCTAAATGAGACTCTAAGATACACATTTCCATCTAATCTACTTATCTACATGAATACAGATAGACACATAGATAGATATACATAAAACCAAGTGATTACACTACTCAGCAAGGTAAATAAAGCTTCTTTTTAAAAAGTACATCACTTGGCTATTCTGAGCTATGATTTCCTCCTCTCAAGAAAAGGGTCAACTAGAAACCTCATTTTCATTTTCCACAAAATACAAGATTGATTCACTTGAATTAAATCCTCCTATCCATTTCACTCTGCCAGTAAGAAAGGGACCACTGATTGATAAATTTCAGATTTCTTCAAAAGCTTGTCTTCCTTCTCAACCAGTAAAACAACCAGGTCTTGCCCAAATCTCTCAGACTAAAGTCCATCTACCTTGCACAAGAAATGTCACTAAATTATTCAATTCAGCCACAACTGCCAGCTGACCAGCCAGCCCACCACCAATCTCCCCATCCCCAGTGAAACAATTAAGTATTGCATTCTTTTTCTGTCTTTCTTTAATCTTAAATCAAGTAGAGAATCTCTGAAGAAGATACTTCAAAAGGAAAAGCCAGAAGGGGATTTTTTCAAAGCATTTTCTTGGGCACAAGTCAACACAAATGTGTTCCTATCTCACAGATGGCACATACCGGTGGCAGAGATTAACTTTTCCTGTACCATAAATGAAAAGGTTGAGCAATAGCATGAAAGCAGCAGTTATTCGTTTCCAAAACGTTTTTTGTGTGTTGCCCTCTAGATTCTAGTGGCGCTCCCACTCCTGAATTTTAAAAATTAATCCAAGCAATGAGATACTGAATCAACTATTGCACCCACCTGGCCAGGAAACTCCGTTCCTTCAGAACAATCTAGCCAGGCATGCACGGAGTTCTCTTACAAGAATACCGATGCTCCAGGAATCCCAGTCTCGCCAAAGCTGGCTCTCAATCTCAGGAGGGCTCCCCCGCAGCTACCAAGACTGTAGGAAGCGTCCACTCCTCCAAGCACAAGCAGCTTTTACCGGGCAGCAAGACGCCAAGTCAGCAGTCCAAGTCTATTACACCTACAGCCGACCCTCTTGCTGCCTGTCTTCCAGGGTAGGAAGGCCAAGTTCCTTCCTCCTCCTTCCTGCCAGGACAAGTTTCAAAAGCAACTCGTTTTCAGCAAGGGCAGCTTTCGTTTTCTCGAGCATTAAGGGGATAAAAAAAAAGTCAAGAAAGCCTGAGAAAAACGAGATCACAGATGATTCACCTGCTGTCGGTCATCGTCCCCTCTCCCTCACCCTTCCCACTTTCCCTGAGCAGATAATCTCAAGGGGGAATTGACGCGGATGCTCCCAAACCACCAAGCTCACCGTTTCTCCCCTGGAACACGTCGCTTCCTTCTCCAGCTAGGACGAAACTCTGCAGAGCCGGCATCATCCTTTGGGGGACCCGAGGACAGCTCAGCTGCTCCCTAACCCCCTCCAATAATGTTAGGGGGACCTAACAGCTGTAGTCTTACTAGGGTCCGCCTAAGACTATTGGACGTGGTTAGGGGAGCAGCTGAGATTTGTGAAACACACCTGTGCCATGAATCCGTGCAGATTTCTGGCTCCTGGAGCTATGAGCATTTTCCAAGAGCCCAGTTCCCTGCAATAAAAACCAAGCCGTATGGTGCTTGTGAAGGCACAACACACAGCTGAGGGGGCTGAGGCTAAACCCAGCTCCCAGGCACCTGGAGCACAGGTTTGGAAAGGGGCAGGAGAGCACGTTTCTTGTTCCACGGATCAGTTACAGGGGCTCCAAGAGCAGGCCCGCCGTTCCAGACTGAAGCTGGATGTGGCAGTAATACAGCTGATCTTACTTTTGCTCTCTCTGGGTGGGAGTTGAGACCACTGAAAGCTGCCCCATTCCCAATAGCTTCCCGGGGACTCCCTTCCCAGCCCCAGGACTCTCCAGTGTGGGCGTTGTGGGCGTTGCTGCCCCTTGTGGCATTTTAGATCCCTTCCTCCCCCATGGCCCACGAAACATAAAATTTGTTCATTGGATGGGAGTGGGGAGAAGGTAGTGCCAAAGACAGTGTTTCCGATCCAGCTAAGCAAATCTGCTTAGGGCATGGGGTTAAAACACTTGACTCCATTAATCATATCATGCTAGAAGAGACCTTGAGGTTATGCAGTTCAACAGCTGTATGTTTACAGACAAAGAAACTGAGGCCCAGAGAGGTTAGGTGACTTGTCCAAGGTGACACAAGGAATAGAGCTAAGAATCAAATTCAGATACTTCTTTTCCAGAGCTGAAGTTCTTTCAGGGGCAGCTAGCTGCTAGCTAGGAATGCTGGGCCCGCAGTCAGACAGACTCATTCCTGAGTTCAAATCTGGCTTCAGACATTCCTAGCTGTGTGACCCTGGGCAAGTCCCTTAATGCTGTTTACCTCAGTTTCCTTATCTGTAAAATGATCTGGAGAAGGAAATGGCAAACGACTCCAATATCTTTGCCAAGAAAAGATCAAAATGGAGTCGCAGAGAGTCTGAAACAACTGAACGATAACTTATGCTTTGAGAGTCTCAGTTTCCTTATCTATAAAATGGGAATAATTCTTATACTATCCACCTTGCAGGGTTATTATGAAGAAAGCCTTTGCAAAACTTAAGCAATCTATAAATATAATTTTTTCTGAGAGGTGATCAGTGTGTTGAAGACAGCTTATACTGACTGTAAAATTTTCAGCATATACACCTTGGAAATCAGCAAATGCTACAAATTGGCTTGATTTGTCCTTTTGTTGGTTGTCTAGACTTAGGAAACTGATGAAGAAAATGTTAATAATGCAAATTAAACTTAGAAGTGTATTCTGTGCATTATTTTGTTTGTTCCTTTTTGGAGAGCCAATTGTTAAAGATTTACCAGCACACTCAGAGCACTCTTGCTCAGGACTATATATTCTAGATTAAAGGGACATAGACCTGAGGCAGGGAGAAATAGAAGATAATGAGGATCTGAATTAAGGTGATGGGACTGGAAGTAGACATGATGGGGCTGGGATCTGAACCACTAAAAGGAAAAGACCATTTTGGGGGATCTAGACCCCAAAAAGAAAAGCCCTGGACTTTTCCCAAATCTCTGCCGTTTGCCTGAGGCTATAATCCACTCAACTGGCCTTTCCTGGTGGCTACACCCAATCTCCCAATTCTGTCCTGTTACCTCTGCTTGCCCCAGCCACTTCTCACCCTTGATCTTATCTAGATTCCATTCTTGCTTGGCCAGGTGGCCCAGGTTCCTGGCTCTTTGTTAACCTAATTAAGCCTAGCCTTCCATTATCTTTTATTGCTGATAGCCCTGGAGGGGGGAGGTTATACTTCCCATCCTTGATTTTATCTAGACCCCATTTAACCTCCCAGACACTCCCATCAGGATTCTCCAGGACCCTCTCTCAGTCATCCCAGCTTACTGGCCACTTCCATCAAGACACCCCTTCTCCAGGCCCACCCACCATCCCAAACTACTTGGTCTCTCCTATATCCCTCCCATAGTTTTTCTATATATAAGATCCATCCTGGCTGCCATTTAGCAGCTGAGATTTCCTCATGCCTGAATCTACTATATGGCTCATCTGTAATAAACCTTATCTTTGGCTGAAGAAGGCTTGGGTCAAATTCTTTCAGGTAGTACCAGCGTGTCATTGATTGGTCCCAGCACCCCTAAACCTCTAGACCTCAACAGGGGACAGTGGACAGGGCACATCCTAGGCAGCAGATGGCTCTCAAATTTGTCTAAACATAAGGCTGGGCTGTCAACAACCCACCTACCCCTTTCTAACTGCCTTTTCACTTGTGGCTCCCCATGATACATATGAGCACAGGTATGATATGAGCACAGATTTGAATAGAGAATGGGCTGGGAGTGCTGCTGCCTGATCTATTCTCTCCTAAGAAGCAGGTCACATGGGAGGAAGAGTGCTGGCCTCATCAGAAGACCTGGGTTCAATTTGTTGGTCTGCTAACTCATTAGCTGTGTGAGAGATGAACTCTCAGAATGAAGCCTCCTCAAAGGTCAATAATTCTTGATCATTACTTTCAAAATCCTCCCAGCTGCCCCAGACCCTGGTTTTAAGCACATAACAGAAAGATTAAGCTCTGCCCCCAACCTGAACTGTTTGCCCTTAGCTTCTCTCTCTGTCTCTGGGATAAGGAGAAGGGGATAGGAAGAAACTATTTTGACCTAGAATGTAATCCCACCTCCCAGTCAAGGGGAATAAGGGATAGTGGTGGGTGGGGATTTGTTGGGTTAGGGTATATAATCCCGTTTCCTTTTGCTTGCTGTCATGCTCTCTCTCCTACTTGCACCAGGGGGAGATATTGTAATAAAGGTAACCTTTGCTTTCCACCTTGAGAAATCTGAGTTTAATTTGGGTTAGGGTCGCTGTCCCACACAGCTGTGAGACCTTAATGTCTCCAGGTCTCAATTTTCTTATCTGTAAATGGAAGTAATGCCTGCCTTGCTCTACCCCATAGAGCCTTGAGGAGTTAATGCATTTAGTAAATATAGCATCTAGTAGTATATGAATCACTTTGTAATACATATGTTTTTTAAAAATATTAGCTATTATGAACAAAATGAGTAAATAAAAGTATAATGGAAAAAGAACTAGATTTGAAGTCAGAAAATTGGATTCACATTCCAGCTGGGTGATCTTGGGCAAGTCATTGGTCCTCTGTAGGCCTCAGATTCCTTACATAAAACGAGAGAGTGTTAAGCTAAATGGTCTCGAAGATCCCTTCCAGATTTAAGTTCTATGAAGTATCTCCCTAGAAATATCTTTGATGGTAGAAAAGAAGATGGGGAGCAAAAACAATCCTATCCTATAATCACAACTTTGCCATTTTGCCCAAGGCCAACACTATGTATAGCAGTTCTTCACTAGCCAAGAGAATCAGGTGCCACCGTTTTTTTTTATCATACTATGTTTTGGAAATGCTTGCTTTTTATACCATAAATTAAAAATAAATAAAAAAAATTTAAAAACCACAGGAACTCAAAGCTATTAAGAAAAAAAAAGGAGCTTTGTAGGCTGGTATAGGAGTCAGATCAACCTGTAAATAAAATTGTCACAGAGGGAGGGCCCTGCCCAGCCTTGTAAATAAGTCTTAAAAGTTTTTAAGCCAAGAGGACCAATCCTCTAGGGCTGCCAAAATTGCACTGGGCCTTGACTACAACTGTCATTTAGAAATGACAATAACCAAAGACAAAGTCACAGCTTGGCCTCTATACCCTCTCTTTCTGGCCTCTGCCTCCTCTTTGATTCTGGCTGCCACTCTAGGTGCCCTCTGCTCACCTGCTGCCTCCAGGCTGTCTCAAGCACCCCACTCAAACACTAAGTAAGTGCCTTGTTTAGATACGCCCTCCCCATGCTCCCAAACTATTCTCCCTTCCACCTGTGCCCTACTTGGAAATGGAACAGGAGGCCTAGATTGGCCATTTAGTAGCTATGTGACCCTGCATAATCCATCGGAACTTCTCTGAGGCTGTCTATATAATTGAGATAATATCTGCCCCACCTGCCTTCACAATTTGTAAATTGGACAGCAGGAACACAAATGTTTTGTTTTTGCAAATCACTTCAACAAATGTTTATTGAATTCTGCTATGGAGAAAAGCCTTTGCCTACACCTGAGGGAGCTAGGAAGACTAATATCTAGGTGTAGGAGCTTAAGCCTACTAGGGAGAAATGAGATCTAAAAACTAAAAAGAGAAAAGTACGTAGTAGGGGATTGCTCAGTCTTAGGATTTTAGAAGAGGATAGGAGAGACAATACTTTAACCCAAAGACATGAGGTGTGACATGACATCTCAAGGTTGTTTTAAAAATCTCTAGGAGTGTTCCACAACCTGTCACGTAGGTGAGATTTTATTTTTGAGAGGGGGAAAACAATAGGATCTTTCCTCCACATAAACACCTGAATATTCTGCCATGCCAGGATGAAACCTTGTCAAAAATTAACATGGCCCTTTCTAGCCATCTCCTTCACCTATGACCCCTCAAAATCACTAAAATAAAAGAATATAAGTCTCTTTAGGAGAAGGAAGATTCACCTAGAGCTTCCTCTAAATTCCTTGAATCCATGGAGGAGGGATGGGAGAGAGGAGATAAATGAATGAATAGAATTTAAAAACTTAGGTTTGAGCTTCTGATCTTAACACCAACCAGCAAGGCGATCTAATTCTTTAACTACCCTATGCCTCTGTTTCTCTATCCTTAAAATGGAAATTGAAACTTTGCCTTACTTATTTCAGAAGGTTGGTACCTAGACCTTCAGGACTCTATGGGTATTCAAGGAGAACTAGCACCTCTGGTGTGAGGGCTTGGTGTGAGGGCCCTTTTTCAGGGCTGCTCATCCACCTTTGGAGTCCACCTGACTCACCCAGCTCTCACCTGTGGCTTCAAGGAGCTGTGGCATACTATTAAAACACTAGAGAGCACAGGAATAAATGGAGTTTTCCTTTAAAATGCTAAGTAGCATCTATCTAAAACCATTGGCAAGCATTATATGTGATGGGGATAAGTCAGAAGCATTACCAGTAAGATCAGGGGTGAAACAAGGATGCCCGTTATCACTACTGTTATTCAATATTGTACTAGAAATGTTAGCTTTAGCAATAAGAGGAGAAAAAGAAATTGAAGGAATTAGAATAGGCATTGAAGAAATAAAGCTATCACCCTTTGCAGATGATATGATGGTATACTTAGAAATCCTCAAGAATCAACTAAAAAACTACTTGAAATAATTACAATTTAGCAAAGTTGCAGCACATAAAATAAATTCACATAAAACATCAGCATTTCTCTATATTTCTATATATAGCCCAGCAGCAAGAAATAGAAGACAGAAATTCCATTTAAAGTAATTGTAAACAACACAAAATATTTGGGATTCTATTGCCAAGACAAACCAGGGAACTATACGACCCAATTAAAGTCACATCTAAATAACTGGAGAAAGACCAGTTGCTCATGGGTAAGCTGAACTAATATAATGAAAATGACAATTCTACCTAAACTAATTGACTTTTTCAGTGCCATACCAAACTATCAAAAATTATTTTATAGAGCTAGAAAATACAATAAAATAATAATAAATAAATATAATACATACAAATTAAATTTTAAAAATTCATCTGAAAGAACAAAAGGTCCAGAATATAATGAGAAGAAATATGCTATAATATAAATATAAATAAATGAGAGAAATAATGAGAAGAAATGCAAGGGAATGTGGCCTAGCCATACTAGATCTAAAATTGTATTGTAACACTACAATCACCAAAATTACTTAGTACTGGCTAAGAAAAAGAATGGTAGATTCAGTAGAAACAGGTTAGAAACATGAGACACAGTAGGCAATGACCATAATGATCTATTGTTTGATAAACTCAAAGACTCCAGCTTCTGGGATAAGAACTCATTATTGAACAAAAACCGTTGGGAAAACTGGAAAAATAGCATGGCAGAAACTAGGCATAGACCAACATCTTACACCATATACCAGATAAGGTCCAAATGGGCACATAATTATAGACATAAAGGGTGAAGCTATAAACAAAATTAGGAGAGCAAGGAATAGTTTACCTGTCAGATCTACAGAGAAGGGAAGAATTTATGACCAAACAAGAGATAAGACAACATTATGAAATGCAAAGTGGATAATTTGCTTACATTGAAGTAAA
>NW_027555491.1:0-131925 GCF_003287225.1 Phascolarctos cinereus
TTACATGTTTTGCTATGGTGACTAATTTCTCTGTAACTTTCAAATGAGACAGATTAAGAATTATCAAACATTTACTATGCATTCCACAGCAGTTTGTATACACCATGCATGTGGAAAATACACCTACCTGTAGATACTTTTAAAATATATGTAAATATATATATTTATACGTCTATACTGTATATATGATCCTCCTAATGCATATATGTATGCTGTTGTACCGAAAAATCAGTGAGTGAGACCCCGACACAACTTCAAATGTGGATTTATTAGCACATGGCTGCAAGGGGTACATGCCGAGCTCGAGCAGCCCTGCTCAGGGGTAGAGCTAGGGTTTATAAGGTTTCTGCAAAGGCTACAAGATAATTTACTTCAGGGTTGTGTAAGTAGTTTTACAGAAGCCAGAGCAAGCAGGAATGGTACAGGTCAAAGATCACACAAACCAGACCAGGTGGCCTGGTGTCTGGTATAAACTATGATTATCTAAAGCAATTATGTTGCAAGATTTCTGCCCATTTGCGTTGGAGGTATGTGCTGTACTGAGGTGTGCAAAAGGGAATTCTGACATTGTTTAGATTCAGCAGGAGAGAGGTCTGGGGGAAGATTAAGCAGTAATTCCTGTTTTTCAAGCCTTAAGGGCCCTAGCGTTCTACTGCCTGAAATGGGAAATAATGTCCTTCATTACATTCCCCACTTCTTTTTGTACATGATTTTAAATCTTTAAACATAGTGTTAATCCGAAGATATCCCTATGGCTGATTTCTAGGATCCCTTACCGGAAATACCTTTACAGAGTTAATGCGTAATGGCACAAAACCCAGTAGCCGGTTTATGAGACAAGGGCCTACAATCAGGGCAATCATTAGTAACAGGAGAGGAGCCGCCAGTGCAGAAATCAGAGTGGTTAGCCAAGGGGAGGCTCGGGATAGGCTCTGATACCAATTCTCATTTCTCTCCCTTTCCCTCTGTCTGTCTGCAATATTCTTCCTGACCAAAGGGAGATTTTCCTGCACCACCCTAGAGTTATTGGTGTAGAAACAACAGGCCTCTCCCAGGGCAGCACATAGTCCTCCCTGCCTGAGCAACAACAGATCCAGTCCCCTTCTGCTCTGAAGGAGCATTTCAGCCCTGAGTCGACCTGTCTCTCAAGTTGTGTTATAGAATATTCCAAATGACTGAGGTTGACATCCACCTGTGTGCTTAGTTCCCAGTAAATTGCCTCTCCTTGGATTAAGGCAGTAGCTCCTACAGTGGTCCGACCCTTGAGACCTAATGCTCCATAGGGACTGAGTAGGAGGGTGGGAGTGCCTCGACCACAGGGCATAATGGGGTAACACAAGAGTCAGGTAGAACTTCCAGGGCTGCCTACCTCGCAGCTGCATTGGCCATGTGATTTCCCACAGCCTCTAGAGAGTCCCCAGACTGATGACCAGGGCAATGAATGATGGACAGTTTAGGGGGTAGCCAGACAGCTTCTAATAAGGCCAGAATTTCCTCCTTGTCTTAACAGTTTTTCCCGCCGAGGTGAGGAGACCCCGTTCACGGTATAAGGCTGCATGAACATGGGCTGTGGTGAAGGCATAACAGCTCTCAGTATAAATATTTGCTGATTTCCCAGTAGCTAGTCATAAGACTTGAGTCAGTGCAATGAGTTCAGCTTTTTGGAAGAAGTGCCATGGGGCAAGAGGGGCGGACCACAGAACTGAAAGAGAAGGGGAAGAAACTACAGCTGCCCCAGCCCATGGGAAACATGAATCAATGAAGCTACTCCCATCTGTGAAAATGGTCATTTGGGGTCCAAGTACAAGCACCCAAACATAAGTACACAAGCACCACATCATTCCCCCTTAAACAGATGGGACCAAAATCTTTTGGGGTTAGGGATGATGGTCTCAGCTTGTGAAACTGCTTCCTGCGGGGTGTGGGCATAGAGCTGTCCCTGCCTCCTGGGGTCCCTCTGGTCAAGGAGTCAGTTCTCTAGCCAGTGTCTGGAACTTGGTCGATGACAGGTCCAAGAGGTGGTGGGTTGTGGTCTCAGACAGATGTTGGTACCCAGTCTGAGCATTCATCTGGAAGTGGAGGGCACTGAGCCTAGAGGAGACAAATCTGGCAAGGAGATTAAGCAGACAATGGCCAAAAAGAAGTAAAAGGAATATGATCAGGAGTGGGACAAGAAGAGTAGTTAACATAGAAAGAAGCCAGGATGTCCAAGAAGAGGATGTACTGGTGTACTAAGGGTTGTTATGGATGTCTCACATCCAGGTGACTTTCTCTAGTCCTGTTGAGCTCCACCTATTGAGAGTTGTTACTACATGCACAGCAAGAGGTGTTGGCTAGGTCACAGACACCTCCACTAAGCAAGTAGATAATCCAAAGCTATCTGATTATCCAGGACCACATTTGCCAGGAAATTCAGAGGTTGCTGAATGTCCTGGAGACTATAAGTGTGTCATTTGCCAGTTGGTGAATGGTCCCTGTCACATTTGAAAGAATGAACTCATGTTGTAAAGGTCCATACCAAGGCATGAGATCCTCTGCTCCCTTTTAAGGTACCAAAAACATTGCCCCAGAATCCATGCTTCACTCTTGTTAGGGTGGAGGTGCTGGGTTTAGTAAGATTGAAAATGGTCAGAGGTGGTGCCAAAAATCCAAGGGAGAACACACCAAAATCCTTATAAGGTGTTAAACACCAGGTGGCCAGAACAACAGTCATGGGGTCCTGCCAAGTAGTGGCATTTTGCTTTAATTATTCCCCAGAATCCTCACCACCTGACCCACCCATCCCACAAAGGAAGGAGTATCCTTTAGGGGTACAGATGGGACCTGTTTATAAAAGATACTGAGCATGGATGCCCCCATGGATCAGTATGATTACATGCCAATATTACATGTAAAAGAGAAACTTTCAAAAGATCAATAAGAGTGTTACAGCTAGAAGAGGGCAGTAACATTGTGTGTCAACTAGGAAGAGAAGGTTAAATAAGAAATACCTACTAGGAGAGTGGCAGGAGGAATTTGGTCATAGATAAGTAGGGAGTGTTCCTTCAGAATAGTTGATACAGCTGGCAGATGTAAAGTTCTGAGGACACATCACTGTAGGCACCTTTACAGGTGGTGCAAGTCAAGAGGCCAGTAGAGACATTTACAATCCCTCCCCTGGCCAGTGGCTTTACCTGTATAGTGGCCATAGAACTTGCCTCCAAGCAAGGGAATAATTCCCTTTTGAGAAACAGGATGTTGAGATAGAAAAATTTTCCTATAAAGGAGTGGCCAGTAGAAAAGGGGTGGCAAAGACCTCTGAGGTGGTTACATTGGAGAGGGGGGTTCTTGTAAAGAACTGCGTTCAACAAAAGAGGTCCCTAATTTTAACCTCAGAACTGAATAGATACACAATCTTGTTCCGCAAGCTTGTTTATCCTTCTCTAACTATACACCAGAAATTGAATCTTTTACATATGATAAATTCAAACACTAATTTTACACTTAGGCCATGAGATGACTACAAATTCAGATGAAAACAGCAAGATTTCACATACTTATATTGTGCTGATGTTTTTTACTGACCACTTGCTCTGGTCAGAGAAATCTACCAGAAAAGGAAAAGGCAGGGATATGTGACATCAAAATATGACAGGATAGAATATCCTTAGCTCTGTTTGAATTCAGATAACAGTCACAGTTCTCCAATCATGCAGTATTAATTCCACATCATAGCCAGCCTCAGGAATAGTCAGGTGAGAAACATTCCTTCTCAAAAGAACAGAATGGGGAAACTGAGCCAGGAGGATCCCATCCTAGATTGAGGCGAAGATTGTCCTCACAGCTTTTTCCCAGATGCAGACATCCACCTGTTCTGAGTAGCTTGTGGCATTTCTGATACTGATTTAACGCAGACAACTATATCCAAATTCAAGCTCAAAACAAAATCAGTTATAGTCCAAAGAGCCTTTTACCTCAAACAGCAAGTTTCAGTAATCACAGCTTACAGCCAGATACAGTTAATTTTTCTCCCACGGAGTTGCAATAAGCAATAAAGATTTACCAGGACTCACATACATAAGAGATTTCACTTAACATCTTTCTCTCTCAAATTTCAACTTGTCGTGGTGTAAAAGCCAATCATTAGAAATCATTTCTATCTACTGTACATAAAGTTGCAACTTCTCAGCAAGCCAAGTTCGTTGTTTAGGAACTCCAAACATCTTTTCTCAGAGCAGGTGACCTTGCATGCACAGTTTTTTATTTTTTTCCAGGGACCTTGGCAGGTTTACAAAATAAGGGGAATTGCCATGTACACCATGGAGGGGATGATCCCAGAGCCCCTGCCTGCCTACCCCTTACCCCAAGGAGGACTGTTTTGAATAGGCAGAACTGATCTGGATAAGGCTTTTACCCAGTCCCCACCTTTTCACACAGTAATCAATTAACTATTCTAGGTTTTAACATTAAAACAGTAAACACAAAATTTGGAAATTTTATGCTTTCTTCAATCAATACTTAAAAAGGAAATGTTACAAAACAGGATCATATAGAATGCCCCAACAGCCAGATTCATTCCTTTCTTCCCCTTCCCCTGAGGCACAATCAATTCAAAATTCCAGATTAAAGGGGATTGCCCTCCAGGAACACAACTAATACAATTGAAAGCAGACTCTACAAAAATCCCTCTTTCTTATTAGACCCCTTCAACAGATTCAACAGTCTCCTGGGGCCACACAACTAACGAATTTCTTAATGCTAAATAACAATGGGTGCTCTCAAAAGTATACAAATGCACATTTCTGAAATCAACTCCCCTGGCCTCTATAAAGGGACATTATCCACAACTTCAAATATTTCTTTAATATTTCAGCTCCCCATTCATGTCCACACTTTCTTGCAAAAGTTTTCCAAAGAGTTTAGAGTCACCTATTATAAGCACATCAGTTTAAAAATGTACTGGACCAGTATTCTGACTACTTCTTTGTCTTTCCCACAATAAACAATCTCTTTACCGCAGTCATTACCCAGATTACATCTAATAAAACCCACCCATGGATCTAGCCTGAAAGGTGGGTGGACATAATTCCTTCCATCTCTCCATAACCCTATCTATTGGTTTTTACATTAGTTTATTTTTCCATCCTTCTACTGTATGTTTTAAAATTGTTTTTCCATATGATTTTGAGTTGAAAATTTTTCTCCCTTTTTCTCCCCCCCTGCCTCCCCAAGATGGCACACAATCTGACATAGGCCTTACATTTACATACCCATTAAACATATTTTCACATTAGTGACAATGTAAGTAAAAATTAAAATCAATAGGAGGAACCATCAGAAAGATGAAACAAAACTCAACAGAAGGTAAAAATAAGTGAGAGCGATTGGACTTCATCCTTCTACTTTAAAGAGACCACTTCCTCACACCTTCTCAACTTACCTAAACCATCTAAAGCTCAGCTTTCTTTTTGCAAATCTGAAGGCAGATAATTAAATAGGGCTCTCCTCCCTCTCTCTTCCCAAACTGATTGTTTCTGTACAGAAAAACTTCGCTCTTTTACGGAGGCAAAAAGATCAAGGCTACCTCTCTCTCTGATCTGAAGGAAAAGGTTTCGCTTCTCACTCTTTGTCTCGACACTCAAATTTGTCCAATAGAATGCAGAGAGAGAAAGAGAAATTATTATATTATTTTTCAAAGGTTTCAAAGCCTTCTTACTTTCAAAAACCCTCTCCCACTGTCGAATAAATTACACCTTCCTTAAGCTTTCTACACATACTCTCTCCCCACAAGCTTAAGCCTTCCTGACTTTCTAACGGATTTTGATTAAAGTCCCCTTTAAAACTGCACATATAATATTACTTTCTAACTCGGACCTGACACTTCGAAAACATATGCTTCCTTAAAATGGCTTAACATACAACCCAAAGGGGTGTTGGATGTGCTAGCCAAAGTCCCCGTTATTGTAGAACACAGACTTAGACAAACAATAAAAGCCTGAATACAAACACATCCTCCCAATGGAAGTGGGAGGAACTGCCCTGGAGACAATTGTCTGCCATCTAGTGTGACACCTGCCTTTCAGTATGAAACAGAGGTGGCTTCAGTCAGATGATTGCGAAACAGAATCTCTTAAAAACACCATCTCTACACGTATAGATTAATAGACTAACAGAACTAAGACAGAAACCAGGAATCAGAAACCAGGGACCAGATATGGGCGTGGTCCCGACATCTCAGGGTGCCCGGGAGATTGAGGCCCTAAGCATTACTGCCACTTCCAGTGCTCATGCTCCACTAGAAAACAGAAAACTGAATACTCACCTCTGTAGGGTTACCGGGTACAGAATCCACGGGGCCGAAATAAGGTACAGTAGGAGTCAGGGAGGGAGGCTTTTCCCAGCCCTGAGTTCTGGGGCCCTGGAACGTCTCAGAGGCCGGTTCCCTTAAAAGTCAGAGCAGAGCAATCCTCGCTTCCCTAGGCCAAAGTCTTCTCCAGGTGGGTCTGTGCTGCGACACAGTGCACCTCGAATCTCGCTGGGGCCTTCAAAATGTTGCATCAAAAAATCAGCAAGTGAGACCTAGACACAATTTGAAATGGGGATCTTTTAGCGCATGGGTGCAAGAGGTACACACCCAGATCGAGCAGCCCCGATTACGGGTAGAGCTAGGGTTTATAAGAGTTTCTACAAGGGGTACAAGATAATTTGCTTCAGGGTTGTGTAAGCAGTGATACAGAAGCCAGAGCAAGCACGAATGGTACAGGTGAAAGATCACACAAACGAGACCAGTTGGCCTGGTCTGTGGTATAAACTGCGATCATCTAAAGCAATTACGTTGCAAGATTCCCGTGCATTTGCTTTGGAGGTATGTGCTGTACTGAGCTATGCAAGAGGAAGCCCCGACATTGTTAATTCCTGTTTCTCAAGCCTTAAGGGCCCTAGTGGCCTACTGCCTGAAATGGTAAAATAATGTCCTGCATTACAATACATACATGTATCATGTGTATTGTTACACATATCAGAGGATCATGACACTCTAATTGGAGGGAATCTGAAGCTTCTTTTCAATCAAACCTCTCATAATATCAAAACTATATTCCTCTTACTTGATAAATGATCCTCTCGAATTCACTAGATATATCTGTGTGTGCTTCAGAACCCTTACCTGTGAAGTCAGAGTAGCCTTACTCTCTCTGTAGCACTAGTCTGAGGGGATATTGAGGTCCATATGGATAAAACCCTTTAGGAATGTCCTCAGGAAACTGCAAAAACAAGGCCTTTCCTCCAAAGATATTTTCTTCCAATATTTCCTAGTGAATCGCTGAGCTCTTGATGATGTCCAAGATGTTTCTTTGCCTCTCAACTTCTCTGGACTTATTTTTTTTCCTTACATTTTGCTGTGTGCTGAATATCAGGTTATTCTCCACCTGTCACATTCAAAGATATGAATTCCAAGAAGAAAAATGGACCTCATAGGTATTACTGTAAGTTGGGATTGAGACCTTTGAGCTAGACGTAATGCTCAAAGGTTATTCTTTTTTCTAATGTGACAGGTTAGTAAAAGGGATTCAAGGGGAGGCAGCATGTTTGTTATAAAGCCTGGCGTATGGTCAGAGATTATTATATACTTTTGTATACCCTTCTTTTCCATTGCATTGAGGAAGGTAAAATGATATGGGGAAATTCAGGAAACAAAAGAAGAGGGTTGAGGAGGAACACTTCGACAAAGATATGTGAACCCCTCCAAAAGAACGCCAATTTGATACAAAATCAGCTCTAAAAAAGAGACAAAACAAATTGGAGTGCATGTCTCCAGAGTTTAATTTCTTTCAAGCTGGCTTGACATGCATTGCATGGGAGTTCAGTCCAAACCTGGACCCCCCCCCCAAAGTAGCCAGTTCAGAACCAGCTCAAATTGGATTTTTGGGGTACAGCCTTTTATACGCTTTGAAAAGTAGGTGTTCCGAAGGGATGCCAATCAACTCTGAGATTTGGGCCATATTAAAATAAGGGTCTTTCAGCCTGTGAGAAAGATCACTTAATTCTGGTCAATGAGACATCAATTTCCATATCTCCTGTCTGAAAATAGGAAGGAATCAACATTCTCCCAGATCTTTCTAGGTAAGACAATGAGCAGGAATAGACTCATTTAGATTACATCTTTTTTTAAGATTCAATATTTATTTATTTTTAGTTTTCAACATTAATTTCCACAAGATTTTGAGTTCCAAATTTTCACCCCTCCTCATCCCTCCCCCAACCGCAAGACAGAGTGTATTCTGAAAACCCCTTCCCTTAATCTGCCCTGCCTTCTATCTCTCCCTGCTTCCTTCTCTTATCTCCTTCCCCTTCTATTTTCCTCTAGTGCAGGATAGATTTCTATACCCCATTGCCTGTATATTTCCCAGTTGCATGTGAAAAATAATTTTTTAACATTTGTTTTTAAAACTTTGGGTTCCAAATTTTCTCCCTTCCTCCCTCCCCACCAACCCTCATTGAGAAGGCAAGCAACTCGATACAGGTTTTACTTGCGTAGTTAATGGAAAACACTTCCACAGTGGTCATGCTGCGGAAAACTAACTATATTTCCCTTAATCCTAAAGGGTTTGGCCCAGGCAAAGTGACCTGAGGAATTTGAATCAATGCTAACAGGGTGTCATCAGTTTCCTCCAGGCAGAATAGTGCAGGGAAACATCTTAAGATTTTACGTAGTAACTATAAGTCACAATAACTAATATCTTTACCATAGTCAATATTTATGTAAGGTTAGATTTAATAAGGCCATCCTACAGGTTTATCCTGAAAGGCAGGCAGGCACAATTCCTTCTAACCCTCTATAACTTTATCTGTTGGTTTTCAAATCAGTTTAAAAATGTTGATTTTCTGTCCTTTTGCTTGAAATAAAATCAAACTTCCTATCCCCCTTCAACATGATTAAACCATGAGAAGCTGGCACAATGGTACCCAGAACAACTATCCAAGGATGGGGGAGCTTAGAGAACATCTGCTTGCTGTGGACAACCCCACCCCTCTCTGTTCCCAAACTGTTTCCCCCCCCACCTTCCATAATCTTTCCAATCTTTCCTAATCTTTGAAACCTATTACTCACCCTACCTCCACTGCTCTTTAAATTCCAAATATATACATACATGTATATATATATATACATATATATATATATATAATATGCATATATAATACACACACACACACACACACACATATATATATATATATATATATATTCACAACACTTTTTGTCCTGCTTGTCTTCACCCTGCCAGAACCTGGAGGAACTTAATGTATAAAACTTTACAATTGAACAGAGTTGTGTTTCTTCCACACCCTTCACAAACAGCTTTATAATGTTAAAGGTTAAAAGACAGAAAAACCCTTATTTTTGCAGTTCTAAATACATTACCAAGACATCACAGCTTATCAGTTTAAAAGCTGCTTATTAATTGATACTGTCTTCCACTAACTTTTGGGAGAATCTCTCCCTGCTTTTTGATTTAATCACTCATTTTCTACCTTTATTCTGGTATCCCAACTTGGCCAGTGTTGGGACCCCTCAAAAAAGAGTCTTAATCTCCCAGTGAAAGCCGAAGGTGAGAGTTCTTTCCCAATGTTATTTCTCTAATTGCTGACCTTAGAAGTGCCTTAGAAGTTTTTCTGGGTGCATTTTAAATCTTTAACCACAAACATGAAACATTTTACAAACACACACAGAGACAGAAACAGCTTGGCAAGACAAAGTACACATGAATCTTTTATTATCACATTTTTTCCTCTTTTACGATTAGTTTGCTTTTAAGACCCTTTAACCAATTCAGAGTATAATACAATTTACTGGTCAAAAGTCAAGAGTTATCACATGCCAATTTACTCTGATTTGACTAGCCAATTACAGAAGATTACCTTCAGAGAAGACCTTCACATGTGTCCTTAGTCTCCAGAGATACCTTAGAGAGAAAAATGGACTACAATCTCAAGACCGGAAGTCCAATAGATAAGTAACAGGAGTTTGGGGGACAAGACTGACACACTCTTCAGGGCTGAGACTTCAGGAGAAAAGTCCTGTGGGTGCCCAGACCCAGTTCTGTTGTGGGGAAGAGTCAAAGTTGAAATCCCAGTCCAACATCTGAGCAAACTGCACCATTTGTTGTGAAACCACATAAACAAACCCCAATTTGAAACAGAATTAGCTTTAATAAAGAGACAAGTTAAGATCTATTTTTTGCTTTTGCTTTGTCAGAGATCAGAATTGCTAGCCCTGCTTTTTAAATTTAGCTGAAGCATAATATATTCTACTCCCGTCTTTTCCTGGCTCGAATTGAATTTTTAGGGTACAGCTTTATATGCCCTTTGAAGAGCAGGGGTTCTCATGGGATGCCAATGAAGTGTGGGAGGTGGGCCATATTAAAATGAAGGTCTTTCAGTATGTGACCCAGATCACTTAATCCTGGTCAAAGAGACATCAATTTCCATATCACCTGTCTTGACAATGGGAAAAAAATGAATATTCTCCCAGGCTGTCTAGGCAACATAATGAACAGAAACAGACCCATTTAGATTACATCTTAATGTCCTTCTGAAAAAGGACTGAACTTTGAAAGAAAGGGGCATAGGGACCTCTGAATTTCCAAGATATTGATTGCTAAGAAAAATCATTTTCACAGCTAAAATAAAGGTAAAATAGAAGCAGGAGTAACAAGATTTTTAAGGTAATAGTTTGCTAGATTTTTTTTTCAATTTTTTGCTCAATTAATGCCATCTCTTATCTTTGAAATGTAAATTACGCAGGCATATCTTATTTTAAACATTATTTTTCTTCCAATTGATGTGAAAGCAATTTTTAACTTTTTTTTTTAAGTTATGAGTTCCAGTTCTGCTTCTGAGAGCCAAAATGACTAAGAAGTAAGTAGCTCTCATCTTTCCTTAGGGACCTGTGAAAGCCTAGAAAATATTGTCCCAGGAAAAACCCTGAGCCAGCAAAAAGACAGGGCACAGCAGTCTTCTACCCTAGGAAGCTTGGGGGATTAATCAGAACGTCCCCACTTGCTCTGGGGGAGGAGGAACAGTACAGGTTCGGAGGCTTCCCAGCAAGCCAGAGGAAAGGCCCAGCTCAACATACCAGTGGGAGATCCTGGGACCGAGGTTGGTGGAGCAGGCAAGTGCCAATATCAGGACACCTCGAGAGCGTCAATACACTCAGGGGAACTAGTAGACACCAGCTTGGAAAACCATCATGGGTGATGTAGTTTTGCAGCAGAAAAATCAGCCAGCAACTTAATACAACTTTGGGAAGTACAACTCCAGAAGGCAAAGCTCCGGACTGACAGGCATCTATCAGCATCAAAACATCCCTATGCATGGCCTGGGCCAGCAAGAGTCAAACATTCAAATGGAAGGCCTGGGTGATCAGGGAAAGAAGCTTAGCTAAGTGGTCCCTTCACTGCAGCAGGAGAAATCAACATTTTTTTTTAAGTCAGGAAATAGGCACACACCCTCAACCAGGAAATAGGCAGAAATGGAAAATGATCATAGATTCTTATTTTGGGGAAAGAGAAGATCAAGGCACAAATTCAGAAGAGGACAACATTGTCAATATACCCACATCTGAAACCTGAAAGGGGAATATGAACTGATATCAAGCCCAAAACACCTTCCTGGAAGAGTTCAAGAAGGATTTTAAAAGTCAAGTATGAGAGGTGGAAGAAAAATTGGGAAAAGAATTCAGAGGTATTGAAGAGAGACTCAGTAGCTTGGAAAAAGGACAAAAATTAACTGAAGAAAACAAGTCCTTAAATTTTTTTTAATACTGGTGTTTTTTTCCTCTATTTTATTTGTCTATTTTATTTTTTTCCATAATATCAACTCCCTGTTTCATTTATTAATTCAATAATTTTTTTTTACCCTGAACTTTATTAATCTCACCTTTAGTTTTTAGGATTTCCAATTTAGTATTTAATTGGGGTTTTTAGTTCGTTTTTTATACAGCTTTTTTTTTTGAAATTGCACAGCCAATTCATTAGTCTACTCTTTCTGTATTTCAGTGATGTAAGCATTTACAGATATAAAATTTCTGCTTATCACTGACTTAGCTGTATCAAGCAGATTTTAAATTTAAACACACGTATTCTTAAAAAAAAAAGCTCAGTATTGTAACATAATATGAAGAGAAGGAGGAGCAGAAGGAGAACAACAATTGCATGACTAAACCACAGTGAGTCTTTCGTTCATCTCACTTCACCATAGACAAAAAGACAGAAAGATCCGTGGGCCTTGGGGACTGCATTTGGCCCTGATCACCATTTGTACAGCCCTCTAGTCCAGAGAAATAGGCTATGGAGTGGGCAACCTAAGATCTCAGATTTATATTGGGACAACTCAAAAGAGACTGGTGGCAACTGGTAAATTTGTCACCCACTTACTGGTTCCAGCTCACAAATTCTAGCCAAACTAAGCAGTGGAAGGGGCCTCTCTTAACTACTCCACATTTACCATTCTTCATCTTTCTCTTCCTCTGAAGGTCCTAGGCTGTGTACCAAGGAGGAGCAGGTTCAGAAGTGATACGCAACTGTCTGGCTATGAAGTTTGTGGGGAGCAAACTGGGATAGATATCCATAGCAAAAGGGTGATGATTTCCTACCTCACTGAATGCTGCTGGGTCTACCAGAAGTCTTTTGTTGTTCAGACCCCAAGCCAGGTCAAGAACTTACAGAGAGCTCAGAAAAGAGAGTAGGGCAGCAATCACCCTTTACCCTGCATCAGACTATTTGGGAGGTATTGAAAGCTTGCAATCTTAGCAGTTCCCAAGTCTCTGGAATAAGACAACACTTAATTTCCCCAAATAACAAAAAGATCAGCCAGATCATATCAAGTGCAAAATCATAAAGTAAGCTTGAAGAAATAGCGAACAAAAAAAGAGTCTCACATTAAAAAGTCATGTTCAAGAGGTGTTCAGGACAGAAATCCAGAAGAAGAAAGTGATTCCAATTCATCATTTGAGGCAAAGCCTCAAAGATTGAAAGAGAAGCATAGCTCAGGGCAAAAATTCAACTGGCCTTCTTGGAATAATGTATGAGTTTTTAAAAAATAGTTTAACATTGTTTTCATCAATGACAGGAGAGTGGTAAAAGAAAACGTGGAAAAGAGATGAAAAGTATGCATAAAGAATTAGAAAGAGAATCAACACTTTGGAAAAAGAGACAGAAAATCTGGCATGATCATTTAAAATTAGAATGGGACACATAGAAGCCAATGGCTCCATGAGACAACAACAAATATTACAGTCAAAATTTTGAAAATTGAACAATTTTCTAAAAAATCTGACCTTGAAAACAGATTGAGGAGACAAAGTTTAAGAATTATCAGACTACTTGAATTCTTTGACTAAAACAGGAACCTAGATCTCATCTTTCAAGAAAATTGCTCAGAATGAGAGGGCAAAATAGAAGTATAAAGAAAATGCATTGGTCATCTCTTGAAAGAAAACTTTGGCAATCATATGGAGAGAAAAATAGAAGAGAGTGAGACCTGAGATAGATAAACTGATTGAGAAGGTCAGAAAACCAATTACAGGGGTCGCTAGGAGGAGCAGTGGACAGAGCACTGGCCTTGGAGTCAGAAGAACCTGATTTCAAATTCAGCCTCAGACAATTGACACTTACTAGTTGTGTGACCTTGGGCATGTCACTTACCCCTGATTGCCTAAGCAAAACAAAAAAACAAAACAAAAACACAAATTACAAAGGACTAAGAAATGCTTAAAGGAAGGTATCAGGCATATACACTTCTCCTTGGAGTTATTGAAACGGAAATGATATAGAAAGACAGATAACATGAACATAATATAGGGTCAGTGAAGCTTTATTAGGTTTTAGAGGCCAACAAATATCTGGTAGGAACAGAAATTTAACTGTAAACCATAATGTGCTTTGAAGAGGAGAATGCAAATGTAAGGCCTCTACCAGGGGAAGAAAAATCAGAGAGACAAAGTGACTCAGTTAAGGCTTTACAATATACAAAATAACACAATACAAAGGCTGGAGAATACTTCAACGGTCCCTGATAAGAACTACTTTTTCCCAATGGGTGAACAATTAATGTAAAGTGGACATAAGGCAGAAAAATGTCTCAGCTCATGTCACTGTGTGCAGTAGGTGACAGCAGACTTGGTGGCTCTGAAAGGAAGGTCTCCGCAGTCTGAGGCTCAGCTTATACCTGTTTCCAGAAGATACACACATTTCTCAGAGGATATGGTGTCACTGTCTCAACAAATGCAAAGAGTCCTTCTAAGAAACAAAAACATGGGGAATTTTGGAGGATCCAAGAAATTCGGTGGGCTTTATTATGCCCTGCCTATTTTTTGCCTCAATCCAACTCAAACAGGGATATGAGCTTGAATGTGTTGTTAAGTTTTAAACAACCAGTTTTCTAGGGGAAAAATGCTAACATAATATACTTTTAAGTTTAATCTACATTATTAAGATTTTCTCTCTCCCTTTGTTAAGTATAAAGAATTAAAAAAAAGTTAAGCTCTGATTTTCAGTGTCTGCTAATTTCTGAAATACTAGAGCTCACACTGAAAACTTAACAGTCACCTCTCTCATGCCAATTGAGTGCACACTGGATATAAGGGACAATGAATGGGATTGGGGGTATATAATCTGCAGGAAATCCAGTTCCAAAAAGAATGAGCAAAAAATAACCCTGTAAGTAAGGAGAAGTGCTTAAGAGTAAACTCACAAATCCTCCTCCTTCCTCCCTCTGACAAAAACCCCCCAAAAGATTCTGAAGTTAGGTTCAATCTTCCCTGAATATCCAGAATTACAAAGGCTTGGGGTACCTTCTTAATTAGAAGTGGCACTGAGATAAGCTGGGAAAATATCAGACACATAGAAAACCCTAATGACCATTCCCTTGGAATTGAGAATAGACTGGATTCTCAGTGTCACTAACCTTCCTCAGGGTTTTAGAAACAATCCTGAGAGAAACTTCTCTGCAGCTCAGAGAGAGGACTCCTCCCACTGGGAGGCAGTTGCTCTTCCTCACACTAAACAGAGCAAGACATGGAAATTGGGCTCCTCCTTCTGAGGAAGAAAATCAGCAAGAACCTGTGTCTGCAGCTCTGGGAGAAGAGCTTTTCATCTGTGCGGCCTTCCTCTATTAAGGACTGACACTGTAGAGCCTGAACAATGGGTTTGGGACTGACTGGAATTTTCATTCTGACTCTCTTACAAGGTAGTTTTGTCTTGTGACTAAGGAAACTTTCGTTGAAGTGATGTATTTGTGTGACTGTTTTCTTAAGTGGCTCTTTATTAGCTGGTATCCATTGTGACGTTCAGCTGGTAGAGTCTGGGGGTGATATGAGACACCCTGGAGGGTCTCTTAGCCTTTCCTGGAAAGCTTCTGAATTCACCTTAGCAGCTATCGCATGAACTGGGTCCGCCAGTCTGCAGGAAAGGGGCCAGAGTGGGTGGCAGTTATTTGGAATGATGGAAGAATCACATACTATGCAGACTCTGTGAAAGGCCGATTCACCATCTCCAGGGACAACAGCAACAACATGTTGCACCTGCAAATGAATTTCCTTAAAGCTGAGGACACAGCCATGTATTACTGTGCAAGAGACACAGTGAGAAAAAGAAGTATGAGATCAGAAATAAACCTCCTCATTCAGACAGGCCATGTGGAAAGTGAGTTAGAGAGGGAGCTCAACAACACCCAGCACAAGGAGACCAGTTACAATAACAGATGAAGAATTACACTGAAAAAGTTTTAAGGTTTTGGTTTCTTCCCAATTCACAGTGAACATCTATCTATTTCTATCTATCTATCTATCTATCTATCTATCTATCTATCTATCTATCTATCTAATTTTCTTTGCTTCCTTGAGAATCTGTCCTATTTCTGTTGCTTGCATGTATAGAGGGAAGATGTATACTTTTAATGGTTTACATGTTTTGTCCATGGTGACTAATTTCTCTGTACTTGTCAAACATGAGGCAGATCTGGAATTATTAACATTTGCTATGTATTCTATAGCATTTTCATATACATGCATGTGGTAAACATACCTATCTCTACGTACCTTTTATACATATATGTATATGTGTTTATACATTTACATATCTATGTTATGTAGATGATCCTCCCCATGTGTATGTATGCAGATCTATATATGTGTGTATATCTACATATATATGTATAAATACTTATATACCCCATGTATATTCATACACATATCAGAAGATCATGAAGCTTTAATTGGAGGGAATCTGAAGCTTCTTTTCAGTCAGACCTCACATAATATCAAAATTATATTCCTGTCTTTTTCTTTAATCATGGATTTTAGGTAGTCCAATAATTCTTAAATTATCTCCCCTCAATCTCTTTTCCAGGTCAGTTGCTTTTCTGATTAAGTATTTCACATTTTCTCCTATTTTTTTTACTCTTGATTTTGTTGTATTTTTTCTTCATGTTTCATGGAGTCCCAGGCACTTTTGATAGTCCCTTGAATAGGAAGGAGGCCAAATCAATCAATATTTAAAGATATTAGTTCAGGCTTTTCCCTATAATGTCAAATACAAAAGCTGATGCTTAAATACTTTGGCCACATGATGAGTAGATGGTATTCAGTAGAAAAGATTTTGATCTTGGGAAAGACTGAGAGCAAATGGAATAGGGGATGACAGAGAATGGGATAAATAGATATTGTCATGTAAACAATAAACAACAACTTGGAGAGACTGTGAAAGATAGCAGAGAATTATCTGACGTGCTATGCCCATGGAGCATGAAGAGTTAGACATGACTGAATAGCTGAACAATAGTTAAATCAGTGAGAATTTATGAGATGATAAATAACATATTATGGAGAAAGAAAAGAAGAGAGCATAGGGTTCAGTCCTGTGCAATTCCCGTGTTGAGATTACGTGATCTAGATGATGATCTAGCAAAGAAGGGAGGAGAAGAGAACTCAGATAAGTAGGATGACAACCAAGAGCGTGGTGTCCCATAAACCTAGAAAGAAGATAGTAACAAGGAGAAAAGAGAGGTCATGTCAAGGCAACAGAGAGTTCAAAAAGGATGAGGATTGGAAAAAAAGTGACTTCATCGCATTGAGGCAGGAGTAAAGGAGATAGTTGTTGATGGCATATTAGTGATATGAAATGAAATAGAGAGAAGAGGAAGTTAGGAGTGAATGGCCTCAGTTTTTATTTATTTTGTTGTTGATTTTCTGGGCTAAAGAAAGTAATGCAAAAAATATTGCTAATGCACATTAAATTTAAAACTTTTCTAAGTGCATAATTTTTTGGGGACAGAAGGATGCTTGTTAAACATTTTCTAGTATATCATTGGTTCCAAATATTCATAATTTTCAAGTTCTGTCTTCAGAACCTCAAGGTTTCAACATGAATCTGAGGAAGCTAGGTGCACAGTGGATAGAGTACTTAGCTTGGAGTTAGGAAGACCTGAATTCAAATGTGAGCTCAGTCACTTACTACCTGTTAATAGTCATTTGGCTTACTACCTTTGACAAGTCATTTAGCTTTCATTTACCTCAGTTTCCTCATCTGTATAATAGGGATACTAACAGCACCTACATTCCAGAGTTGTTTTTAGGATTAATGAAATGTTTGTAAATCACTTTTCATAGTGCCTGGCACAGAGTAAGTTTTATACAAAAGTTAATTATTATTATTGTTATCTGTGTTTTTACTCTGGTATGAAGTATCAACTCTGAAAACAAATGACTGAAGAGTTATAAAGGTTTTGCAAGTGCTGTTAACTCTAAAACTACTAAAGAGCTCACTCAGGTGATCACAACCACAGTTAACTCTGAAAAATAAAATGAAAGAAAACCAAAACCGGTGGTCATAAGCAAAAAGCTTGCTGTATTCCAGTGGGGGTTGGAAACTAGCCACATGAGCTGAGGTTTCCTCTAGGAGGAGATCCAAGGCAGTGATGCTAAACCTTGATATATGTAGTTGTAGCTAGACAAAGAATCAAACAATGAGGTTCAGCAACAGTAGAGAGGCAAGGTTGCCTAGTGAGAAAAAGTCCATTTATAGCAGGGCTTCATGCCTGGGCCTGTTGGTGCTTGCCTGAACTTAGGAATAATCAGTTGTGTGATTTAGTTGCAGCAGAGTTCATGCAGAGGGTGAGCACAAAGGACTGTTGTTATGCCAATCTCAAGACAGAGCTTTCTTGTTGGTCCTTAGCTCTGGAAAATAGGGTGTCTCCTAACAGTGAGAAAAGAGAGGAGTAAAAAAAAAGAAGGGTGTTTTTGGTTGGGGATACTGACAGAAGGAGGAAAACCAGTAATTCTGGTTCCTTTGAGTCTTTTGAAGTGTGTCAGTGAGAGTGACACAGTACATACCATAATGTCTGATTTGTTGGTGTTTTTTTTTTTGTTTCCTTTTATAACACAAGGATATGTTTACTGTGAAGATTTTCCTATCCTATTTTTCTTTTTAAATGTAAAAGAATTTATGATCTTTCTTAGAGAATGTATGCGTGCATTTACACTAGTATATATCTTATAGTATATAGGGGAGAATCAGCATTTTTCCAGACTTGTCTAGGCCACATAATGAGCAGGAATAGACCCATTTAGATTACATCATAATGTCCTTTTGAAGGAGGACTGAAATTTGAAAGAAAAGGGGATAGGGAAGCTATGAGTTTCCAAGACAATGATTACTAAGAAAAATCATTTGTCACATTCCCCCATCTGATTCTAATGACAGGTGTAGCCTTCTCAATGCATCACTAACTAATATCATCAAGGGGTTTTTGGGACTTATAACAATATGGGACAGGGGAAAGAGAACGGCATTGACAATTCAAAAGCATAAGTATCCCTTAGTAAATACAGATACAGAGGCCCCAAGGGAAAAGGTAAAAATAAATTGTGTGTTTAAGGCTTCAGAAGTCTCTTCTCATACAGCTGTCTGGTGTTCAGGACATCATCTGATGAAGTTTCCTGGTTGGAATATTGCCAAGTGATCTCCACCAGACTGTCTTCTTAAAATATCTTGTGGAGAGAGATCCTCTTTCTTTGTTAAAAGTTTCCTACAAAACTGATCTTAACACAATTTTAAATAATCTTGCTAATAACCAGGTCAAGTAATGCAAGTTGATGCAACCTTTATATCTCTAATATTATAAAATCAAAATCGAAATGTTGACCAACTGTCCTGTTAAAAAACTCAAATAGAAAGAGGAAAATTAGAACCCAGTTTTTATACTTCACAACTTGGCTTTCATTCCACCATCAGGAGGATAAAATTCCATTAAGAAATTAATAACAGAACGCTGTTCATAAAAAGATGGACTCTAATGCATGCATCATACATTGAGTGATCAATTTTGAAACAGTACATATCAATGAAAAATTTCCAACTTCTGGTCATGTTCAAATAAATAACCCCTAGTTAATGTACATATTTCCTTGAAGGCATGTACAGGAATACTTGATTTAACCAAATAATTTTGGCTGAAATTTCCATTTATGGCAAAACTTCAAAGCTCATGGGAAATGGTTCATGAAAGAATTTGTTTTACTTAAATATACATATGTATAACAAGGGTTCTTATAAGATAGATTTTCATTAATTGGAAAAATAAGAAGAAAAATGCATGAAATGTAAGTTCTTCCATCCATCATTTGAAGCCTTTTACAACTACCTTTCTACCACTTCTGTATGTTTACAAAATACTCACTATATCGTATTGCTGTTCCATACACAAAACACCTTGTCTCCTAACTCTGCATTTACATTTCTTTTCCCCCTTGATGGGAATGTACTACTCCTAACCTTCATTTCTTGGAATCCCCAGTTTCCTTCAAGACCAAGTTAAAAGGTTAGCGTTTATATAAAGCCTTTTGTGATCCCCTTTGACATTCGTGCCCACATTTGTCACACTGGTATTTGGCATATATAGATGTTGTCTACATCATTAAAATGTAAGATGAGATGCTTGAGGGCAGAAATGATTTCGTTTTTGTCTCTGTATCTCCCCTACTTAAAAAAATTACCGGCATATAAGAGTTCCTTAATAAATGTTTGACGATTGCCTCTGTTTTTTTTTTATCCTGTCACTGGCAAATAGGATTAACTACCTCTTATTGTAGATATTTATTGTGTCTCGGTAGGGATGACAAGTGCTAGTAAAAAAAATAGAGAGAAAGTGTGTATTCCCCATATTTTTCCATTCTCTCTACTCTGTATCTAACATTGAGCCCCAAAGTTAAAGTTTACAAAGTCTAGAGAGAAGTCACATCTCCTCTGATCCTTCAAATCAGCATCAAAACATCCAGTTTTCACCCCAACTCCCCAATCCTATAGTTACAGAGAGAAATGGAAGTGATGGTGGCAGTGTTAATTCTTTCAATGGAAGTGTTATGCAGTGTGAAGAGCACTGGATTGTTGAGTCATTCCTGGAAAGGAAGCAGTGATTACAAAGTTTCTGCATGGCTTCATACACATTAACTGACATCAGACTTATATAATTTCTATTTTGACAGAATCAATGAACTAGTATAGAGGGAGTGCTGTGGATATTGCTTTTGTATATATTAACAAAGTATCTCCTACTATTTTTGTGAGGAAGCTGGAAAGATATGAATTAGATGATAACACTATGGATTCAGAGCTGGTTGGTTGACCTGATTCAAAGAGCAGTTGTCAAGGGTTCAGTGTCAATGTGGCCAGAGATTCTAGTGAAGTGCCCAAAGAGTCTTTGTTTTACCCTGTATATTTAGCATATCCATGAATGACCTGATAATACAAAACTGGCAGGAGTAGCTAACATAGTAGATGACCGAGTAAGCATCAAAAACATGCTTAAGTTGACTTTTTTCATCCTAACTTGCAGAGAAATATATTTTACTTATATAGGGATCATGTTTCCCTTTCATGTAATTGATTTTTGCTCCTCTCCTTCCAAACCGTTTCTGTCTTTTTACATACTTATATTCCCAACCACTTATTCTTTCTTGTTATTGTTGGTGTGATTTACCACCTGGAATTAAGTTTCTCTGTGCTGCCAATTTTGTCTGTTATGCAGGAGATAAATCCAACATTTACCTCTCATTTCTTTCTTGCACCATTAGGAAATATTTTGCTGTGACTCTATGCTGTCACTTCCCAAGAGATCTTGAGAATTCATAGAGACTTCTGCTGCATCATGTATTGATTAATTTTCTTTTGTACTTCAATGTTTATTCATTGTTTGAAATAGTTTAGGTATCCTAGTGGCTATCTTTTCTTATCTTACTAATATATTCCTTACTGGGTTTATATGTGAGTTTTCTTGTTATTGAGATCTTTGATAATTTCAATGTTCTTTTCATAATCTTTGTCTTTCTGTCTGTCTATCTATCTATCTATCTATCTATCTATCTATCTATCTATCTATCTATCTATCTATCTATCTATCACCTTCTAACGCCTTCTGCTTTGGTAGTAAATTCCCTTATATCTAGATATCAGAGCTCTGCTTCTTCCTGCACTAGAGCGATTCACATTTCATTGGCCTCAGGCTTTGCCCATGTAACTTCTGAAGGGAGGAAATGAATGGCATCAACTGGATGTCAGGACCTTTTGCTTTAGACCTGATGGAGTCCTATACATTTGGCTTCCTATTCAAGTTCCCTCTGTTCCTTAGTTTTCTAGTAGCACAGCATGCTGCCATACTATTCCAAAGAGAGAAAACAATCTAATTTTCAGTATCTCCACCTCTGCTACACAGTTTGAAGTGGGAAGAATTTAGTTCTGTTGTAGCCTTTGGGTCAGGTTTTGCCACTCCTCCAAGGACTTAGGAGCAAGTATGAGAGGGAATTCTGAGGGAACATGTTAAGTATTAGGAATTATAAACCTTTTCTGCTGTTAGTTCATCAATTTGCTACCTTGTTAGAGTGCTTAGCATTTAGAAGGTGTGGATAGCTGAAATTGCTTTTACTTCTCATGCATTATTGTTATATTGAAAACATTTGAGGAGTTGTGAGGACTGGAGAAGATAGAGAGTTCTTCATCTTGTTGGTCGCATGACTAAGAATGTCTGATCAGATTTTGATGCAAATTTCTTTATATTCTTGTTGAAGGAAATCTAAGGATTTTTTTTCCTGATATCAGGAAGAAAATTTGTGATTCCCAATGTAGCATCCTCTTCTTGGCCTACTCCTCCTAGTCACTTTTATAAGAGAGATATTCATGAGGTACCCCAAGTAGTTTATACATCCACACTCATGGGCCCAAACCAATTGACACAATTATTTCAAAGTAAAGACAAAAGGTATAGTATGAACTTTCTAACTATAAACATGAGGCACACTTTCCCAGAAACACACTCAGTTAGGGTGAAGAATGGGTACATGCATAGAACATGCTAGTTGAAAGATACATGTGAAGAATACACATGGTAAAGCCAGCTCAAGTCTCCTCCACTTTAAGACCTTGACTTCCTCCTTCTTATTTTGAAACTTCCACATTTTTCTTTGTGGAACAGTATCTTTGCTGAACTGGTCTTACAATTTTATATCCTGGCCAACTTTTTTCCTTAGCTCAACTTTTGGCAGCAGAGCTGACTCTCCCTTTGTTTACAGCTGGCTAGATTGCTTTTTTATATCAATCCAAGGGACATGGCTAATCTAGACCTTGCCCATGTAGTATCAGTTGCATTCATCATATGACCAAGGACCCTACTCTCAGGCTGATTAAAATTGTTCATGTCAACTAAGGGAGTAAAAATAAAATAAACATTTCTTTAAATTTCCTTACAGACAGTGAATGGGACACTCTCAAGTTTTGCAACCTTTGCTATCTGTGAATAGGACACATAGGGTGATCTGAAATGGGAAAAGTCTAAAATCTGAGACCCTTATACTAGCATGTGTGAAACAGTGATTTATGGACTCAGCACCCTGAAGAGGACTATTCTGAACTTTTCTCTACTATAGCCATTGAACTCCATTCACAACTTAGAGTTGTATTATAAATTATACTTAATTTAGTAAGCAATGGAATAAGAAGGAATCACCTGAAATGTAATCACAATAGCAGGTGAGAAAAAACAAAAAGACATGGCTGAGAACCCTGCTGCTTTGTGACAGAGATTCCATGCTATAATGGTAACCAAGAGGGCACTTAGTGGCTTTTTTCCACCAGGGACTTGAATCCTTCAAAATAATGATGATCTCTAAAAGTTCTCTGGATCTAGCTCTCTAAAAGCATAAGGACTCTGAAATTACAAATCCCTCTTCTGGAAAAAAAAAAGGGAAACTGGAAGTGAGAATGAAAAAATGTGGCTGAGTATACAATTAAATTTAATGTAGTCGGCAGTGGAACTCCATATTCTGGGTAATGAGAATGGTAGTTGAAATAGGAAGATCATCTCCTAGATATATGAACCATACTGGCTCCCTAAATCAGAAGATTAGGTCAATGTCACAGAGAATAAAAGTTTCTGTCTCTTATTAAGCAGGATATGTCTTTCTGCTGCCAAGGTGTTTCTTGGAGGAGACTTGCAATTTTCTTAATGAACACTGTTACTTTAGATGAGTGAAATAAAAATATAAGCTGCCTCTAGCAAAGTAATGCGGGAATATAACTGGGATTGTGGATGAATAATTTAAATGAAATGTAATTTTAGGTAAAGAGAAATAAAAGAAGACTCAGAAAAGAGCATAGGTGCCAAGAATCCAGACAGGAGACCCTGAGAAAAAAGTGATTCATAGAACGGATTCAATCTGTTGAGCACTGGGAATGTAAGATGGTTGAGAAGCTTTGACAATCAGAAATGAGACCAAGATTGAGAAATTTATTAGGAAAACAAAAAGGCCAACTAGTACTACTACTAGTCTTAGACCCAACTGTTTAGAGTTATTGAGGTGAAGTGGTTTGATTGATACTGAGTCAAAACCATCCACTCTGGGAGCCTCAGAGTCACCAACATTCCCTTGTGCTTTGGAAGCAGCTCTAAGAGAACTTTCTCTCTGAAGTTCAGAAAAGAGACTTCTCCCTGGGAGTAGTAAGATGTTCTTCTTCTCTTTGAATAGAACAAGACATGCAAATTGGGTCCAACCCTACTGGGATAAAAAGCAGCCCCAAACCTGTAGAAGTAACGCTGGGAGACAAGATCAAGGTCTATGTATCCTTCCACACAGAGGACTAACCTAGAAACTTACCATGAAATTTAAGCTGAACTAGAATTTCCTCTTGATTGTTTTCCAAGGTATTTTTATGGAGAGGGAGGGACAATGTGAAGTGGTGACTTAATGTGATTATTGACTTTAATACAATGTCTCTGTATTGCAGGTGTCCAGGTGGAGTCTGGAAGTGATGTGAGACAGCCTGGGGGTTCTATGCATCTCTCCTGCAAAGTTTCTGGACTTACCTTCAGTAGCTACTGGATGAACTGGGTCTGCCAGTCTCCAGGGAAGGGATTAGAATGGGTTGCAAGAATTAGCGCTGGTGGAAGTAGGACATGCTATGTAGACCCTGTGAAACGTTGATTCACCATCCCCAGAGATGATGGCAACAGCATGTTATATCTACAGATGAATTCAGTTAATACTGAGGATACTGCTGTGTATTACTGTGCAACAGACACAGTGAGGAAAAGGAATGTGAGACTATACAGAAACTTCCCCTGAGGTGCCATTGAGTCCAGAACGGGGTTGAGCTGATGATGCACAGAATACAAAATGCCTAGATCCAGCAACAGGTGTAGAGAGAATCTGAATCATTTCTATTTCTGGCCTGTGTTGTTTTTTCTTCTATTCCAGCAGAAAGCAACTTTTCCAGTAGCTAGCCATGAATCTTAATGCCTGACTCTGACTCCCATTGTTACCCCATATTTAATTGGTAGTTATGTCTTGTAAATTGTACTTTCATCACATATGTAGAATACTCTTCCTTCTCTCCTCAAAGTACCCCAACCACGGAGGTAGGCCCTTATCAGGTCAAACTGGACTATTATGCTAGTCTGCTGGTTGTTCTCCCAGCCTCAGTACTCTCTTCACTCTAGTCCATACTAAATTTAACTATCAAAATTATCTTCCTGAAGCACAGATATGATGATTTCCCCCCAATTCCAGTGACTCTGTATTACCTCCGAGAGAAAATAGAAAATGCTATTTGGCTTTTAAAACCTTTCATAACACAGCCCCTTCCTCTCTTTCCTGTCTTATTCTACCTTGCTTCCTTCCTTGTGCTTGGCAATTCAGTGATGTTGACCTCCTTGCTGTTCCTTTCACAAGATATTTCATTTACCTACACCATGTGTTCTCACTGGTTGGAAGTCTTCTTCTCAGGCATCTAGGTGATGTAGTGGATACAGCACCAGCCTTAGATTCAGAAGGACCTGAGTTCAACTCTGGTCTGGGATACTTGACATTTATTAGCTGTGTGACCCTGGGCAAGTAACTTCACTCTGACTGCTTCCCTGCCTGCCTCCTCTTCCTATCCCCTCCCCCAAAAAAAGAAAAAAGGAATTCTTCTCTTCCTCATCCCTGCCTCTTCTCCCTTTTGGATTTTTTCAATTCTCACCTGAAATTCTGCCCCCCTCTTCCTTCTCCAATCCTCATTCCAGTGTCTTTGTGCTGGATATATCCTGTATATACATACACACACACACACACGTGCACACAAATACACGCACATATATACTATACATATTTTGAGCAAAATTATTTTCATGTTGTCTCCCTGAATGAAACTAACCTCCTTAAAAACAGGGACTGCTTTTTGCCTTTATATCCCCAGTTCTTGGCACCCTTCCTGGCACATGGTAAGTGCTTAATAAAAGCTTGTTGCTGATTTGACCTCCTGTTTCTTCATGAAGGAGACTCTCCAACATTGCTGAGATGTGTTCTATCCATGATTTACATGTTAGGTAGATAATAAGTAATTTTTTCTGACATTTTAACACATTAAGAAAAAAATCCTCATTACCATTAAGTATTGTTGAATGTTAAATTTCAGAAGAATGTAAACTAAGGCACATTTCTCTAAGCAAGATAACATTCTATTATCAAGAACAATAACCTGAGAATAAGATGGTTCAATGACTGCCTCATTCTCCAGTCAAAGATGCCAAGGAAAAGGACAGCTTCCCTTTTAGAGGTTTTTGGCAACTACAGAACAAGAAAACATAACAGGATAGGTGACATCATGTGCTTAAGGGCAACATAATTGGTTATATAGCTGAAATTTGGATAACACCATACTGGTTTGAAATTGGGGGTCTAGCAACAGCTCTCCTTCTCTCCTTTTGGTGACTATGAAGGGGTTATTGATTGAGCCCAGTTGTAATGCCCAAGATAACGGCCCAGAGTTACTTGGGCAGCAAAACAGACATCAGTGAAGGATTGAAGATGTTGTAAATATATTAGGGACAACTCCCCTGCGGCAGACCATATCTTCCAAGGTTACCAGAATTCCTTCAGGCAGGAATAGAACAGTAGTTAGCAAGAGAACTGGATTTCTAAACATAACCCATGACAGGTCAGCGGAATTCTGAACTAAGTTTAGAGACAGGGACTAAGCAGTCAGTTACAGGACAAAAGCAATAGGCTGTAAATAGGATCAAAAAGTAAAATTCCTGGACTTTCCCATATGTTCAAACCTCTAGTTCTTCTGAGGCTTTAATCTTACCAACTGGCCTTTCATTATCTCCTGTGCCCAGTCTCCCAATTCTCTGTCACCCTTAACCTAGCCTAGCCCTCCATTGCTTTACCTCCCTATGCCACTTCCCACTACCCCCAGCCACTTCCCACATTTATTCCTATTTGGACTCCCCTTGGTCACATGGTCCAGGTCCCTGGCATTCTGTTACCTCACAGGAATCCCAGCTTAATGGCCACTCTCATCTTGATCCTTCTCAGACCCCCTCCTCCAGGTACCCCAGATTATTTGGGCAATCCTAGATCCCTTCCCCAGTCTTTCTATATATAAGATCCATTTCTCCTACTTAAGGGACTCAGATTCTTAACATCTGGCCCAGTTGTATTAGCAATACACATGCATAGATTGCTTAAGATTCTATCCATTCTGGCAGGTTTTTTAAATCTCACTCACCCCAATGTTCTAATATACCATGACATTGGCTGAAATTTTATTCATTTGAACAGGACCCCAGTGTTCTGATTTTGGGGTCCCAGCTCTCCACCTCTAAACCTCAACAGATCCATTTTAATTTTAATTTTCTCAGTATTATATGCATACAGAAATCTCACATACATTATGTGCAACATATAAAAAGTTTGAGAGGCATATTTCTCAGTAATTAATCATTTTATTAATAATGCTAGCATGTTATTAATAGAAAGATGGCAATTTGGCCATCTCTCTTTGAAAAAAAAACCATCATGGAACCCATTCAATGCCCATGAAAAAATGTGTGTTTCTGAGAGTTTGAATCAACTCTGATTGGTTAACAATGAAAGAATGAATATTATACTAAGACAGGAACCTATTCTACTGAAGATGTGGGGATGTGATTGTAATTACTTGGGTTTGGTCAAAGAGAATTATTTGGATTCATATCCTCGTGTGATAAAATGGAGAATCCACATTTTCCCAGACTTGTCTGAGTAAAACTCAATGGGTTTCAATCCATCAATTCACCTAACTTTACCTTTTGAAAAGATCTGAGTTCTCCCTCTCAGTATCAGCCTTCAAAGGCTGCCTCAGTTACCCACAGGAAGTGACTTGTAAATGAGGAAGTAGAAGGGCACAATCTTGGCCCTATTTAAAGAAATAGTAATTAAATGTAAGTGAGAAATAATTATTTCTCTCAAATGCATAATCATGAGTGTCCACAGAGACTAAAGAGTGTCCCATTCATCACTTGTAAGGAAATGTAAATAAATGTTTATATTTTTGTCCTTTGACTGCTGTAAGAGATTTAATCTATCATTGTGAAGAGATTTTTGGACCTTCAATCATAAATGAAACCGACGTTACATAAGTAACTTCTAGTGACTGACTGACCAATATAGCCAGAAAAGTATTAAGGCAAATGGGTAAATGTTGATAGAATAACTTATTAAAAAATATTTAAATTCTTTTTTCAAAGTAAGGAGGATCTAGATGTTCCTCTCAGGTGCCCCTTCATCGAGGTGCCTTGGGTTCTGCACTCACCAGTGAGCAGTGACTGCCTCCCCAGCTCCATAAGAGCAAAGTTTAGAAAAGATTTTCAATGTAATCATCATGATCAACACCTTGGACAGCGAATATCCAGCTTATGCAACCTCAGTGAAAAGACAGAAACTCTACTTCTGGTCACTAAACAGTATTCATAATGTGTGTTTATGGAGGCAGATACTCTGTTACTGGCAAATGTTGATGAGTTTATTGAGAAAGAGAGAGAGAAGCTATTGGCAGCACCATACGCAGATTGGTCTGAGTGTTTCAATTCTGGAGTCTTTGTTGATCTTGCACTGAAATACACTATCAGCTGTTACATATGGCTTCTGAACAGGGCAGCTTTGGTGGTGGGGGTCAGGGTTTGATGAACATCTTCTTTAGCTGTTGGGCAAGAAGAAATATCAGAAAACACCTGGCATTTATTTCTAACCTAAGCAGCATTATTATATACTTCTACCATCCAGCACTGAAGGTCCTTGGGACAATGGCAGAATTCATGCATCTCCTGAGATGAATCAAATTATGGAATTATACTGTAACCCCCAAATGAAAAGTTGCGGGAATGACGTTCATGACCCCATTATGACTCACAATTTCTCACTATTTGTTGGGATATCTTCAACACCAACATTTTACCTTTCTCTAGCAGTTTGGTGTTGGCAATGATACCTTCACAGAGAAAGTCCCAGATGCAATCTCACATATGTCCATTGGGAACCTCAACCCTCCCTCACAACCATTTTTATCCTTGGGTGAACACAAGGAGTGGTGGGAGCAAGGCCAGGCTGATTCTATGGGAGCAAATTCCTTCAACAATATCAAGGAGAAACTGGACATTTAACTCCACTAATAACACCACAGTTTTCTCTGTGCAAACATTGGTAACACTGAACTGGTTCTAGGTAATTTAGCATCTAGAAAAGTGTTGCATATGGTTCATTACATCTGGTAGTGGCTTTGACTAAAGCTCCTCATTTGTAGGTTGATAGTACTAAAGTTGATAATCGGAGAGAAGTCAATAAGTAAAAAGCTCATTTTCTGTTCAAGTAATTGCTGAGTGAGTCCTCACATGATCAATCAGAGAAAATTTAATAAATTTTTTATTTAATGTGAATCACAAATAAATTTGATGAATTGAAATGAAGTTATTAAACTATGGACCTCAGCTCCTGAAACCTCAAGAACAGGACTTTGCTCAGTTCTCTTCATAAAAATAAATGGGAAATGCACTAATATTTGCCTTCCTAATTTTCTGTAGTAGATAGATATTTTAGGATTGGTCAGACACTGCCCTAGTGTTCCCAGTTTTTCTTTTACTGAATAGCAAAGTAATACTGTCAAATTGAGTCACAGCTTTAATAACTGTTATCAGAAATGATGGTACCCTTTTAATCTGTCGTTATAAAAAAATCTTTTTAGAAACCAGTTTTCTGTATGTACTATGGTAGCATGCAGTTGTATGCATTTTGGGGATGAGTGAGTTTTCTGAATGTTTACCTCTGGTAGCACTATGCATAACAATGAACACTGAGTAGTGAAAATAAAAAAGTTAAACAGCAAATATGTTTTTAAAATTCTTGGGACATGTATGCATGGTTTGTGGAATTGTGAACTGATCTGATCATTTTGGAGAGCAATCTTGAATTATACTCAATGAGTTATTCAACTGCTATACCCTTTGACCCAGCAATACCACTACTAGGACTATTAGAAAGGTGATTAGGGAAAAAGGAAAATAACCGAGATGTTCTAAGATATTTACAGCAGCTATTTTTGTGGTGGCAAAGAACTGGTAATTGTGGGAATGTCAGTCAGTTGGGGAAATGGCTGAACCACACATGCTGTGTGATTGTGATGGAATATTATTGTAGTATATGAAATATTGAGCAGGATACTCTTAGAAATACACAGAAAGAATTACATGAACTGATCGGTTGAACAGAGCAGACATGCATCATACAGTAGCAACCGATGTTAGTAAACCTGTATTTGATAAATGTGAAAATTTAAGGTTTTGGGATAAGAATTTCTTATTGGTCAAAATTTTTGGGAAAGGTGAAGAGCAGTCTGACAGAAACTGGGCCAATTTAATAAGACCAATATCATACCATTTACCAAGATTGGATGGTTGTTGTTCTTCCTTTTGAAAGAGGACCAAAATGATGTCGCTATGTTAGAGTCAAGTTATAGTGCATCTGACTGTGCTTGGTCAGACCAATACAAGCTCAGAATACTCTACCATGGGTTGGGCATACAGATTTCACATGTGAACATTGGGGGTGGATTCTCTAAATTTGCACATCTTGAATTTCTTTTGAGCTTCTTCAATTTAGTTTTCATCCTTGGACACAGCACCTTCTCTGAAGAGAACATGCCTCTGTGCTGTGCCAGTGTCACCTAATCAATTCCAAAAATGTTAATTTTTTGTATTATTTTCAGTCAGTTTGGATAAAGTGAGTTATCCTGGGTCACACAGCTAGTAAATGTCATGTTTGGTCTGAGGCCTGATTTGAACTCAGGTCCTCCTGACTCCAGGGACAGTGCTCTATCCATTCTGCTACCTAGCTCGCCCATTTCCAAACTTCTTTAGAGAGATGTTCATCCTTTTTTCTGACTCCCATATGAACACTTGCCCTGTGTGAGTTCCCCATATGGCAGTTTTTTTGGCAAGCATATGTTTGGTGTTTGAACAATGTGGCCAGTCCATTGAAGCTGTGCTCTCTGCAGTAGAATTTGAATGCCTCATCACTTACCTCAAAAAACTACCTGAGTGTGTGGTATCTTATCTTAACAGGTGATCTTCAGAATCTACATAAGACAGTTCAAATGGAAGCAATTCATTTATCTGACATGGTGCTGGTATATTGTCTAGGTTTCAGAGGCATGCAACAATGAGGTCAGCACAATAGCTCTGTAGACCTTCTGCTTGGTAGTAAGTCTAATATCTCTTGTCTCCCACTCTTTCCTTCAAAGGCTCCCAAATGCTGAACTAGCTCTGGCAATGCATACATCTGCCTCATTATCAATGCATACATCCCTGGAAAGCATACTGCCAAGGTAAGTGAACTTATCCACCTCATGCAAAACGCCATTTGCTGTGACCAATGGTTCCATGTATGGATGGCATGGGGGTGATTGCTGGAACATTTGTCTTTTGTTGGTTTTGTTAGACCAAAATGAGTAAGCATACTATCATGAAATTGACATACTGATGATGATCTTCTCTTGGGATCTATATTTTGACATAAGTTCAAAATTTATGTGTGACCTAGATAGATAGGTTGATATTATATCAAAATTAGAAGAATTTGGCCCATTTTACCTATCAGATTTACGGGGTGGAGGGCAACGTATGAACAAAGAAGAAGTAGAGAGTATTGTGTGGCATAAAATGAATATCACTTATATTACATTAAAAAGGTTTTGTACAAATATGACCAATGTGGCCAAGATCAGAAGGAAAACAAAATTGGGGGAAAATTTTTAAAGATGCTTTCTCAGATAAATGTGTCATATATGCTATGTAAAACATTTGTCCAATTTATAAGAATGTGAATCATCTCCCAATAGATAAATTGTCAAAGATATGAACAGGCAGTTTTTCAATGAAGAAATCAAAACTATAGTCATATGGAAAAGTCTTTAAATCGCCACTGGTTAGAGAAATGCAAATTAAAGCAACTTTAAGATATCACCTTAAATCTATCAGATTCAATAAAATGATAGAAAGGGCAAGCAACAAATTTTGGAGGGGTAGTGGAAAAATTGGAACACATTCATTGTTGGTGGAACTGTGAGCTGATCGAACCACTTTATAGAGCAACCTGGAATTATGCCCAAAGAGTTACAAAAGTGTTTATAACCTTTGTCCCAGGAATACTACTATTAGATCTGTTTCCCAAGCCAATTTAAGGTAATAAGGAAAAGAATCTATGTGTTCTTAAAAAATTATAGCAGGTCTCATGGAAGTGGACATTGAGTGGATGCTCATAAATTGGGGAATGGCCAAACAAGCTGTGATATATGATTATGATAGAATACTACTGTGCCATAAGAAATGATAAGCCGATAGATTTTGGATAAAACATGGAAATGCTGAAATAATGATGAAATAATGAAGAGTGAAATAAGCAGAACCAGGAGAACATTGTACACAGCAACAGCAAAAGTATTCTAACAACAACTTTGAATGACTAAATCATTAGGAGTTTATAAATACTCAAATGAACTACATAGAACCTATGAAAGAATATGCTGTCCTACCCACGAAAGAACTGATAAACAGAAGAGTGTTTAGTATGGTTTTACATACATATACATAAATACATGTACATATATACACACACATTTATAAACAGACACAAACATATTTGTGTGTAATGATAGCCATCTATAAGGTGAGATGGGAAGGGAGGGAGAAAAAAGTGCACAGCAGAGAACAAAATAAAATTTAGAAGGAAATACAGAAAATCAAGGTAGCTATGAAAATGATATGTAGTATTACATAGTTTTTTTTGTTTTAAAGTAAAGAGAGAAATAGAAATTCATTGTTTTATACTGAATCCTCTTTTTCGTTGTGCTGTGTACATAAAGCTCTTCTTTTGGTTTTTTGTATTTAAGTTTAAAATGAATAAAAATTTAAAAAAATAAAAAAAGAATAAATTGCAAAAGCATGCAAAAAAGAAAAGGTTGAAGAACAGGGGGCAAGATTTTGAGTATTCTCTAATTATAGAAGAAATAGGAGGGGTACTGAATGAAATGCACTTTAACAGGATGTAGCCTTCTCGAGAATTTTTGCCTTTTCTTCAGAAACTACAGTAAAGTTAGAATGATTGAAATGGTTGAAAAATAATCCCAAGGGATTTTTGAGATTCAAAAAAGGAGGAAAGATGGGTCTTACAGTGAATGTCCATTGCATGCATTTCTCACTTTGGAAAATCCTTGAAGACATTTCTCACACCGAATAGAATAATAATAATAACATTTACCTCCCAGAGTTATTAGGATAAGAAGTGATAGTATTTCTAAAACTCTTTGCAAACCTTAAAGAGCAATATGAAAGATAATTATTATTATTGTTACCATCATGATGATGGATGAAGAAGTAGATATATAGTCTCTAACTTTCTATGAGACAGCTGAGTGTGTTGATTTTACTAAAGAGAATTATGCAGGCTTTAGGTTTTCAAACAAACTACAATCAAGAGAGTGAGCTAGGCAGTCCTGGTGACTGAGAAGGAGAACAGAGCCATGTCCAGAACAACTCTGATCATTTATTGATGTAAATTTAATTATGCAATTTATACAACTCTCAGTTACCCCTGAACTTCAGTTTACTTAGTGAGGTAGCAGGCCTAAAACCACACCTCCAAGTGGCCCCCCTTGTGGGCTTTTCCTAGTGAACTGTGGGTAAAACGCCTGCACAGTAGGTACAAGAAATGCATGGTCTTTGAAAGAACTGACCACTCCTTAGCCACTCCCTAATCCCACCCCAATCACCTAGTTAACATATTTGGCACATGATTTATTGTATTTTATCCTATATAAAGTTTAACTGTACCACTTTAAGACAGCAGGATCCTTAAGAATCCTTGCACACTGAAAAGTATAACAATAAATCTTTGTCACCTTGACTTAAAGAATGCTTGAGTCTGGGAATTCATTCCAGATGACCCATCGAGTACTCCAGTCTTTGAGGGGTCACAGCCTCTCATACCTCAACATTTATGGCACCCAGTGTGGGCCTTGTCTGAAGTCTCAGGCCTTCTTGAGTTGAGGTAAGCCTCCCCTCTCCTCTCCCCCTATAGTTGGGCTGCCCCTGAAGCACCTAGGAAGGCTTGGTGGGGATGGGTCGAGGTTGCAACAGGCTCTGGCAGATTTCCTTCTTGACAAGGGAAGCCTTGTTGTGAACTTTTGCGGGTTTTTTTGTCCCTCAGCAGGACGTTGGTGGAGGCAAGTAGACTACAGGAGGCAGCCCATTCTTTTTTTTTTTTTTGCTCATAGGCAAGGAGGATGGGCCAATCTCCCTCTTCACCTCCTGATTTGCCGTTAGGTTATCTTTTACAGAACTGGAGAAAGCTCAGTCTCCAGGACCTTAAGGAAAGTTTTGCCTGGACTCCATAAGATCTGGAGAACAACAAAAAAATATTGTCTGATTTGTGTAGGGGATTTCTGACAAGTCTGTCTGAGATTTTGGATTCTCCCTGTCATTATTATGTACCCTGTTCCGTGTTTGTGTCTGTGTGTAATTTGACACCCTTTGCAGCCAGGTAGCAAGAAGAGCTTTCCAAGGGCTGCAGCTTGACTCTGGAATGCCACTTTCTTTCTCTCCCCCTCTTCCTCCCTGGTAACAGCAGCGTCAGAGGAGCAGGTGGATGGGAGAGAGAAGAATACTTTATTCTTTAGGTTATATGATTGGTAAAAGGCAAGTTGAGAAGGATCCTCGAAGTGTCAGGTAAGAATTAGAAAGAAGGTAGATACCTGCAGTTTTAAAGGCACTTTAATCAAAGTCCATCAGAGGGATAAGTAAGTAGAAGGAAGGCAAGAAAGTTTAAGCATGTAGGAATGAGAAAATAATGGGTAGAAAGAAAAGTATAAGCTATTTGCATGAACAGTGTGAAGAGAGGGTTTGAGAGTAAAAGGTTTAGAAACTTTTGGAGAATTGTTAGGGAAAAAATTCTTTTTCCCTCTCTCTCTTTACATTATAACTTTGGCCAAGTTGTTGAATATAGAGGAGAGAAAGTTAAGGAGGAAAGAAGGGTGAATCCTTTCCCCTCAGATAAAAGAGAGGCAGATTGAGTAGCACTTAATGTTTTCTGCCTCACATAAAACAGACAAGTGTTTGTGCACCAGAACACAACCAAAAGGTAATTTAATTCATTCTGGTAATATTTCAAATGAAATGTGATGCTCTTAATTGAATGCTTAAGTCAGAATTTATTATGCTGTTGGGACTAAGGTAAACTGGGCTCCAAGTACAAGCACCTAACATAAGCACCCAAGCACTGGATCAGCGAGGATTGTAAAGGAAAGAGATTTCTCCATTTTGTTTGTCACATAACTAAGAATATATGATCAGATTTTGGTACAAATTTCTTTATATTCTTATTGAAGAAAATCTAAAAAAAATTTTCCTCAGAGGGTGTGATTTCTAATGTAGCATTCCCCTCTTGGTCTACTCCTCTACATCACGTTTATAAGTTGGAAGATCAAGAGGTCAGTGACCCCAGGTATTTGTGAGTCCACACTCAAAGACTCAAACCACTTGGCACAACTAGTTCAAAGAAAAGGAAACAATTACAGCATGAACCTTTCCACTGTAAATATGAGGCACACTATTCCTCAAATACGCACAGAGTCAATGGGAAGAGTGGGCTGATGCATAGTAGGCTGGTTAAAAGATACATATAAGAAACAAAGGTGGCCAAGCCAGTGCAAGTCTCTGCCACTTCAAGACCCTGACTTCCTTTCTCTTATTGTGAAATTTGACTGTGCTCTTTAAAAATGTTTTAACATTTATATTCTTTTTAATTTAAAGAATAAAAGAACCATTTCCATAATACAGTATAATAAAACATGCTTGCATGTGAAATTGAAAATCTATTATGCACACCATGCTATTCCCTTTAAGTAAGTTTAAAGGAACTTTTAAAAAGTTATCATGTAAATATTTTTTTTCTTTCCCCCCACCCTAGAGATGGGTATTAGACACAAATGTATATTTGTAAAACCATCTTATAATCTATTTATCAGTTCTTTCTCTTTATGCAGATAATGTCTTCTTTACATGCCTTTTGTAGTTAATCTGGGTACTTGTAATAGTGAAAATGTTACTTTTTCTGGCAACAGTATCTTTGCTGGCCAGTTCTTACTGTTGAATTCCCTGGGTCTGCTTTTCTCCTTAGCTCAACTTCTGACAGCAGAGCTGATTCTCACTCTATTTAAAATAGAGCTAGGTAGTTTTTTTTTTTTTTATATCAAGGCAAGGGGCATGGCTAATCTAGACTTTGCTTGCATGGCATCAGTTGCCTTCATCATATAAGCAAGCACCCTAAATACTCTCAGGTTGATCAAAAGTGGTCATGTTAACTAAGGAAGTTAAAAATATTAAGCTTTATTTAAATTTGCTTTACAAAGAGTGAATGAGACACTCCCAAGTTTTGCAACCTTTACTATCTGTGAATAGGACACATAGGGTGATCATTTTATGTCAGAAATGGGAAAAGTTTGAAAATCTAAGAAACTTATACTAGCATGTCTTAAACGCTGACTTATGGACTCAGCAGTTGAAGATTACCAATGTATGCTTTTCTCTTCTATAGTCATTGAACTCTGTTCACAGCTCTGTTGTGTTATAAATTATCCTTCATTCGGTAAATAGCAGAGTAAGAAGGAGCCACCTAAAATGTAATCACAGTAACAGGGGAAAGAAACCAAATAAACATGGCTCAGAATTCATGCTTTATGATGAAGACTCCATAGATATAATGGTGATTAAGAGAGGGATTGTTGGATTTTTATTCGTTCCCCCCCTCCCCCACTGAGTTGAATCCTTGAGAAAAAAAGAAAGGTGATCTTGGAAATATTCTAGATATACAACTCGAAAAGTATAAGGGCCCTGAAATTATAAATATTCCTTATTTAAAAAAAAAAGAATGTGGAAGTGAGAATGGAAACATGTTTCTGTGTATACAATTAAACATTCAGCAGGTGGCAGCAGAGCTATATCTTCTGGGTGATAAGAATGGTATTTCAACTTTGAGGATCACCTCACAGAAATCTTAACCATACTTGCTCCATAAATCAGATTATTAGGTCAATGTCACAGAGAATAACAGTTTCTCTCTCCCATTAAATAGGCTATAACTCTCTGACGAACAAGGTGTTCGTTGGAGGAGACTTGCAAATCTCTTATTGTGCACTGTGACTTTCATAACTCAATTTCTCAGCCTAAAAGATTGGAAAAAAGGTATATGAGCTATTCCTATCAAGGCAATGAGTGAGTATAACTGAAACTATAGGTAAATAATTTAGGTGAAATGTAATCCTAGGAAAAAGGAGATGAAAAGTTCAGTTAGGAAGCAGTAGAGTGCCAAGGACCAGGAAAAGAGACTCTGAGAATAAACTGATTCACAAAAGAGATTCAGTGTGTTGGTCATTGGAAATGGAAGATGTTTGAGAAGGTTTGACATTCAGAAATGAGCCTAAGATCAATTAGAAAGGTATTAGGAGCACAGAAAACCCTACAACATGTCATCCAGCTGTTTAGACTTATCTAAGTAATGTGTGGTCATTGACACTGAGTCAAAACCATCCGTTCTGAGAGTCTCGGTGTCAACAACATTCCCCAGTCCTTTGGCACTAGTTCTAAGAGAACTATCCGAAGTTCAGGAAAGAAACTTCTCCCTGGGAGGAAGAAGGTGTTCTTCCCTCTTTTTGAATAGAGCAAGACATGCAAATTGGGTCCCTCCCCACTGGATGAAAAGCAGCCCCAAACCTGTACCTGTACCTCTGTGGGAGACAAACTCTAGTGCTCTGTGTCCTTCCCCACAGAGGACTAACCTGGAAACTCACCATGAAATTTAGGCTGAACTGGATTTTCCTTCTGACCATTTTCCAAGGTAGTTTTATGGAGACGAAGGGACAATGTGAAGTGGTGACTTCATGTGACTATTGACTTTAATGTAATGTCTCTGTGTTGCAGGTGTCCAGTGTGATGTGGAGCTGGTGGAGTCTGGGGGAGATGTGATACAGCCTGGGGGATCTCTGACTCTCCTGCAAAGTTTCTGGATTTACTATCAGCAGCTACAGGATGAACTGGGTCCGCCAGGCCTCAGGAAAGGGACTGGAATGGGTTGCAAGCATTTATAGTAGTACATACTATGCAGACTCTGTGAAAGGCCGATTCACCATCTCCAGAGATAATGGCAACAGCATCTTATATCTACAAATGACTTCCCTTGAGACTGAGGACACAGCTGTGTATTACTGTGCAAGAGACACAGTGAGCAAAAGGAATGCGAGACCTGATAAAAAACTTCCCCTGCCAGGAGGTGAAGTGTTAGTGAGGCACGAAGTGGACTGAGCTCATGATGCAGAAAGTAAAAGATGCCCATATCCAGGAACAGGTATAGTGAATTTCTATTTGTGGCTTGTGCTGTTTTTTCTTCTCTCCCAGGAGAAAGCAACTTTTCCAGTACCTAGCTATCATTCTTAATGCCTCACTCTCAGTCCCACCTGCACCCCATAATCAATTAGTAGTTATGTATCATCCATTCTACTTTTATCAGAAATCTACTGTACTGTACCTTCTCTCCTCAAGGTGCTGCAAACATCCTGAGGTAGGCCTTTCCCAACTCATACCTGGACTATTACGCTAGCTTGATGGTTGTTCTCCCAGCCTTAGTACTCTCTTCACTCCAGTTCACAGGAAACTCAGCTATTAATATCACCTTCCTGAAACATAGATCTGACAGTTTTTCCCAAGTTCTGGTGAATCCACAATAAAACCTAAGTTCTGATTTGGCTTTTAAATCCTTTTGTACCATGGCTCCTTCCTGTCTTATTCTACCTTAGTCCTTTCCACATGCTCATCAATCCAATGACACTGATCTCCTTGCTGTTCCTTTCACAACAGATTCCATCACTCTACTGTGTATTTTCACTGGCTGGAATGCTTCTCCTCCTCCTCATCCCTGCCTCCTGGCCCCCTCGACCTCCTTAAATCTTACCTAAAATACTCCCCACCTTCTACTTTATTCATCCTCTTTCATTCCACCTTTCTGCTGCATATATACAGATACACACATACACAGATATAGATAAATAGATACTGCATTATTATTTCAATGTTGTCTCTCTGAATAAGAGTGACCACCTTAAAAAGAGGTACAATGTTTTGCTATTCTTCACATCCCCAGTACTTAGCGCTGTGCTTGGCACATAGTTTACTATGCTCAATAAATAAATACTTGCTGCTGATCTGACCTTCTGTTCTTTTTTGAATTTGGCTCTCCTAAATTGCAGAGACTTTTTCTATTTCTGATTTCCATGTTATATACATAATGAGTAAATACTTTGACATTTTAAGATATCCATATGAGGTATAATAAATTATTGAGTATTGTTATGAATTAAATTTAACAAAAAGGTAAATTAAGCACCTTTCTCTAAGCAAGAATATATTCTATTTTCAAGGCTGGTAACTGAGATAGATGGGTCAAAACTGCCTCAGTCTCCAGCCAAAGATCCCAAGCAAAAACAGCTCTCCTTGTATAGATTTTGGCTAGTACAGAACAAAGAAAGAACAGGATAGGTGACATCAAGGGCTTGAGGTCAACATGAGTTTTTTACATAGGTGGAGTGTGGGGAACAACATGAGTGTTTGGAAATTTGGAGTGGGGCCTAACACCAACCCTCCTTCTTTCCCATTTATGATAAGAAGTGGTTGCTTTCAGTCTACTTTCATGTTAGAAGATAGTGATCTAGAGTTCTTCTGATTGCAAACCAGATAGCCCTGAAGGAGAGTTGTAGTGTAAGATATTAGAGTAATTCCCTTATGGCAAACCATATTCCCTCAGGGTTAGCAGAATTCCTTCAGACAGGAATACACACTGATTAGCAAGAGAACTGGATTTCAAACCTTAACCCCTTACAGGTCAGCTGAATTCTGAACTAAGTTGAGAGACATAGAACCATAACTAAGTACTCAGTTATAGGGCATAATCAATTAATTGTAAATAAGATAAATGAGAAAATGATACAGGATCCACTTTAATCTTCTCAATATTATATGCATACAGCCATATCACATGCATTACTCATAGATTAAAAATGCCTTTACAAAGAGACTAAAGAGTGTCCCACTCACAACTTGTAATCCAGTATAAAAAAAGTGTTTATAGCTTTAGCTGATGTAAGTAATTTCATTAATCAACCTGAGAGGATTTTTAGGCTTGAAATATGAAAGGAATGACTCTACATGAGGAAGTTGTAGACTGGCTAACCAGTAGTCCCAAAACTGTTAAAGCAAATGGGCAAACCCTGCTCAAATGAGTTATTAAAAAGGATTTAAATTCATTTTTAAAAGTAAGGAAATTCTAGTTGCTCCTCTCAGGTGCCTTCTTACCCTGACACCTGAGCTTTTTGTACCAGTAGCAATTGTCACTGACTCCTCAGCAATGTTGATACATTGGCACCAGAACAGAAACGTTTAGAAAAGATTTTCAATGGAGTCATCATTACCGACATTTTGGAAAGTTAGGATTCAGCTCATCGAAACTTAATGAAAAAACTGTGCTTGTATCTTGTTTACCAGACTCCATTTCTGATCACCCATTCAGTATTCAAAATGTCTGTTCATGGATGTAGATATTCTGGTACTGACAAATATTGATGAGCTTTAAAATTGAACATTATTATTTTTGCACTTAATAGTATTTTATGTTATCCAATTGCATATAAAGATTGTTTTCAAATTCATTTTACAAGATTTTGAATTCTGAATTTTTCTCCCTCCCTCCTTTGTAACATATACAATCATTTTAAATATATTTTCATATTAGTCATATTAGGAAAGAAGAATCAGAACACAAGGGAAAAACTGGGACAAAGAAAAAAAATAGTTAAAATAGTATGATTTGATCTGCATTCAGACTCCATAGTTCTTTCTCTGGAGTTGGATACCATGATTCATCTTGAGTCCTTTGGAAACATTTTGGATCATTGTGTTGCTGACATAGCTAATTATCCATCATAGCTGGTCATCAAACAAAGTAGCTGTTATTGTGTACAACTTGCTTCTGGTTCTGCTCACTTTACTTTGTATCAATTCAAGTAAATGTTTCAGGTTTCCCTGAAATCATCTTGCTTCTTATTTCTTACAGCACAATAATATTCTGGCACAATCATATATAACAGCTTATTTAGCCATTCCCCAGTTCATACATGTCACCTCAATTTCCATTTCTTGGCCACAACATAAGGATACCCTTTGATCCAACAACACCACTGCTAGGTCTATATCCTAATGAGAATGAAAAAAGGAGAGAGGACCTACTGGTAAAATTTAACTATGTTCTACATAACGTATGGAATTTTCACTTTCTTTAGTAAAGATTATGATACAGTGACTGAAAAATGAAAATACAAGTCCTGTGCCAGCGAAGGAAAAAAAAAACACACAAAATTGACATAGTTCAGATTCTATGCATTATACAAGATTTCACAATCCCAATGTCTGGTGTGAAAATAATTTGTTTTTATGGAGAGGTCCTAATGGACCTTGCAAACCCTTACCCTTACCTTCCCATCTTCACCCCTTCTTCCCCATGGAATAAGAGCACTGACACACCCCCTTTCCTACTCAGTACAAAACAAAGGCAAGGGAAATAAGAGCAAGGAAAAGATGCTCTATTTCCTGAGGACATAGTGATGGCAGACTTGGGAGCTCTGAGTAATGAGAGTGGTGTCTTATTTAGAAGTTCAGTTCAAAATGCTCTGAAAGTGTAGAAGACAAACTCATGCCCCACAAGGGCATAATGTGTTCAAAGTACTTTGAGGGGGAAGTTATTTTAAACTGCAAAGAGATTATAGTAGAAACTCTTTCTAAATGCTGTAGAAGAAGAAATGGGGAGATGGTTTGTTGGGGTGCCTATGTCATTGTCCCAAAATACATTATGGGCCTATATTAGAAACAGTATATGCCTTGAGATACAATGGAAGCTTTCTTGGCATCTCTTGTCCAGTTCATGCTTCATTTACTTTAGGTGGAAGAGAGGTATGAGAGAACATATTTGGCAGTAGAGGTAAATAACAGGTGGATTCCAAAATTAAAAATGAGCAAAGGCACCAGAAGGAAACACAAGAGCCAATGGACAGGGGCAGAGATATAGAGGGAAAAGGTACCCATGAGCAGATTCAATTCAAAATCAAGGATAAGACACTTAGGGTGCTTCCTTAATCAGAAATTGGAAGAGACTCCCTGAGATAATATCAGTAACAGAAAAAAGCCTAATAAGCTTTTTCTTCGTATTGAGAATAATTGGAGTGATTGGAAAGGACAGACCCAGTGTTTTGCATCACCAATGTTGCATATTCTTAGTGTCATAAAATGTCCTCCAGGGTTTTAGAACCAGTTCTAGAGGATCTTTCTCTTTGCAGGTCAGGGAGAGCACTAACCCAAGGAGGTGGCAGCTGTTCTTCCTTTTATTAAAGGGATGTGGGAGATATCTTTACTTCTCTGAATTATTTCTTGCCACTGGACCCAGATGGCTCTGGAGATGAAAGGGCATCTGTTGACTCTGCTCAGTCTTCCACCACTTTAATCCAATTCAGTTGCAAATCATGACATCACCTTGCTGATGCCATGGTCCTCTTTGATAAGGAAAAACAAACAGGAAGAGTGAAGGGAGGAGGACATTCAAACTTCTTTTTCCCTTGTTATGTAAACCAGCCCAAATCCTCTAGCTCTAGGAGAGGAACTTCAGTCTTGTGTGACTTCTCTTTTATCCTAATGACTGACCCTGTAGAGACTCCACACTGGGATTTGAGCTGGATTGGATGTTTTTAAAAAATATATTTCACATTGCATTCACAGAGCAAACAAGGATTTCCACAACACAGCACAAGAAAAAAGATGACTGCATAAATAACTGCAAATCTACCATGCACAACATGCTATTCCCTCCAAATATAGAATAACATTATCCTGTAACTCATGTAAAATTATCATGTAAATGTAATCATGCAAAAAAAAATCTTCCCTGGGGATCATCTTGTATTCATCCTTGTTTCTGAGAATAATTACTTTCTATATTATCTCCCTCCTTTCCCCCTTTGCCTAGAGCAATCTGTTCCAAAGCTTATTTCTGTTTCTTTAAAATTTATGTTGTTCTCTGATACTCACATGCTTGCTACAAGCCATGAGGTAATAATGGCATTAAATGGCTGGTCCAGTTCTGGAGCTGAAAAAGACCTCTGGTGGCACCTAGTCTAATACCTCAAAAAGAGAAAACCAAAGGTAAGGGAATTTAACCGATTCTTTGTAGATCACAGTGTCAAGTGTCAAAGGTAGAATTTGAAACTAAGTCATCTGACTCCAGACAACTATGTCAGTTGGTTGAGATTATGGCATAATAATAAGATAAACTTATGGTTAACCCAGAAGAGTATTGGTCTAAATTTATTTAATTTGCTCAAAGGAAGTTGAGAGGGAGGTTATGATAAACTACAAAGAGACTATAAAACAATCTCTCTTTCTAAATGCTGAGGAAGAAGAAATGGGGGTTAGTTTCTAGGAGAGGGCTGGTTTGAAATGAAGCAGACTCCTTTTATTCATAAATAGTACAATAATGCCCTTAAAGTATAGGAAAAAATTAAACCACAGCAATTTAGACCATCACGAATTCACTGGGCTAAAAATAAACTCATTAGTGGTGTTAAGGGGAGTAGAGTTAGCGTAAGTAGAGGTCTCGCATATCTTTCCTTCCTATGATTTAATTTTGCCCTGCATATACCAGCGACCCATCCAGGCCAGAGGAAATCTCTGGACAGTCAGACCCATTGGGCTGCCTGAAGGCAGGAAATGGAAAAAAAAAATGGTGTGACCATCTAAGACAGAATACTCAGTTTTCCCGTTACAGTTAAACCAAACTACAGACTATTGACTACCATCATATGTGGACAACTATTTGCTACCTTCCTTGTCTATGCCCAAAACAAAATAGCTAAGGAAGGATTAATTTTATCAGTATTAGTCATCGCACAATGTAGCTGTTATTGTGCAAAACGTTCTCTAGATTCTGCTCATTCCACTCAGTATCAGACCATGGAAGTCTTTCCAGGTTTATCTGAATTCAGTGTGTTCATCATTTCTTATAGCACAAAAGTATTCCATTACATTCATATACCACAACTTGCTCAGCCATTCCTCAATTAATGGGCATCCTCTCAATTTCCAATTCTTTGCCACCACAAAAAGAGCTGCCATGAATATTTTTGGACATGTGGGTCCTTCTCCCATTTGTATTATCTCTTTGGGATGCAGCCCTAGAAGTGCTATTGCTGGGTCAAAGGGTATGCACATTTTTATAGCCCTTTAGGCATAGTTCCAAATTGTTCTCCAAAGTGATTGAATCATTTCACCACTCTACCAACAATGCATTAGTGTTCCAATTTTCCCACATCTTCTCCAACAGTTATCATTTTCCTGCTTTGTCATATTAGCCAATCTGATAGGTGTGAAATGGTACCTTAGAGTTGTTGGTAATATATAGAAATGCCAATGAGTTATGTGGGTTTATTTTATAGCCTGCAGCTTTGCTAAAGTTGTTTTTTATTTCAGGTAGTTTTTACTTGATTCTCTAAGTATATCATCATGTCATCTGCAAAGAGTCATAGCTTTCTTCTCTGCCTATTCTAATACCTTCAATTTTTTTCTTCTCTTATTGCTAAAGCCAACATTTCCAGTATGATACTGAATAACAGTGGTGATAATGGACATCCTTGTTTCACCCCTGATACTATTGGAAATACTTCTAGTCTGTCCACATTACATATTATGCTAGCTGAAGGTTTTAGATAGATGCTATGTATTCTTTTAAGGAAGACTCCATTTATGCCTATGCTTTCCAGTGTTTTTAATAGGAATGGGTGTTGTATTTTGCCAAAAACTTTTTCTGCACCTACTGAGATGATCATGTGGTTTCTGTTGGTTTTGGTGTAGATATTCTCAATTATACTGAGAGTTTTCCTAATATTATACCAGTTCTACGTTCCTGGTATAAATCCTACCTGGTCATAGTGTATTATTCTTGTGATAAGTTGCTGCAATCTATTTGCTAGTATTTTGTTTAAACTTTTTACATGTATATTCATTAGAGAAATTGGTGTAAAATTTTCTTTCTGTATTTTGATTCTTCCTGGTTTAAGTATCAGCACCATATTTGTATCATGAAAAGAATTTGGTAAGACTCCTTCTACACCTAATTTCCCCAAAGAGTCTGTATAGCAGGGCTTAATGCCTGGGTCTGTTGGTGCTTGCCGGAACTTAGGAATCATCAGTTCTGTGATTTAGTTGCAACAGAGTTCATGCAGAGGGTGAGCACAAAGGACTTATGTTACTCCAATCTCAAGACAATGCTTTCTTGTTGGTCCTTAGCTCTGGAAAACAGGGTGTCTCCTAATAGTGAAAAATAAGAAGAGTAAAAAAAAAAAGAAGGGTGTTTTTGGCATGGGGATACTGACAGAAGGAAGAAAAACAATAATTCTGTTTCCTTTGAGTCTTTTGGAGTTTGCCAGTGAGAGTGACACTGTACATACCATAACATCTGATTTGTTGATGTTTTTCTCTTTTTGATTTCCTTTATAACCACAAGGATATGTTTACTGTTAAGAATTTTCCTATGCTATTTTTCTTTTTAAATGTAAAAGAATTCATGATCTTTATTAGAGTATGTATACATGCATTTACACTAGTATATATCCTATAGTATATAGGGGAGAATCAGCATTTTTCCATACTTGTGTAGGCAACATAATGAGCAGGAATAGACCCATTTAGATTACATCTTGATGTCCTTTTGAAGGAGGACTGAACTTTGAAAGAAAAAGGGATAGGGAAGCTCTGAGTTTCCAAGATAATGATTACTAAGAAAAATCATTTGTCATATTCCCCCATTTGATTCTCATGACAGGTGTAGCCTTCTCAATGCATCACTAACTGATATCATCAACAATTCATCAACGGGTTTTCGGGACTTATAACGATATGGGACAGGGGAAAGAGAACAGCACTGACAATTTAAAAGGTTAAGTTTCCCTTAGTAAATACAGATACAGAGTCCCAAAGGGAAAAAGTAAAAATAAATTGTGTGTTTAAGGCTTCAGAAGTCTCTTCTCGAACAGCTGTCTGGTGTTCAGGACATCACCTGGTGAAGTTTCTGATTGGAGTATTGCCAAGTGATCTCCAACAGACTGTCTTCTTAAAACATCTTGTGGAGAGCGATCTTCTTTCTTCGTTAAAAGTTTCCTACAAAATTAATCTTATCAGAATTTTAAATGATCTTGCTGATAACCAGGTCAAGTAATGCAAGTTAACTCAACCTTTATGTCTCTAATATCATAAAATCAAAATTGGAATGTTGACCAACTGTCATGTTCAAAACTCAAATAAAAACAGGAAAATTAGACCCCAGTTTTCATACTTCACAACTTGACATTCATTCCACCATCAGGAGGATAATATTCCATTAAGAAATTAATAACAGAACGCTGTTCATAAAAAGATGGGCCCTAATACATGCATCATACATTGAGTGATCAATTTTAAAACAGTATATACATATATAAAAAAATTCCAACTTCTGGTCATGTTCAAATAAATAACCCCTAATTAAAATAGATGTTTCCTTGAAGGCATGTACAGGAATACTTGATTTAACCAAATAATTTTAGCTGAAATTTCCATTTACGGCAAAACTTCAAAAGTCATGGGACATGGTTCATGAAAGAATTTGTTTTCCTTAAATATATCTATATCTATATCTATATCTATATCTATATCTATATCTATATCTATATCTATATCTATATCTATATCTATATCTATATCTATATCTATATATCTCAAGGGTTCTTATAAGATAGATTTCCATTAATTGAAAAAAAATAGAGAAAAATGGGTCAAATATAAGCTCTTCTATTTGTCATTTAAAGCCTTTTACAACTACCTTTCTACCACTTCTGTATTTTTACAAAATGCTCACTATATCATATTGCTGTTCCATACACAAAACACATAATCTCCTAACTCTACATTTGCATTTCTTTTCCCCCATGATGGGAATGTACTACTCCTAACCTTCATATGTATGCTAGTTGCATGTTGTATTCATGTGCCCATTCTTCACCCTGACTCTATGTATGTTTGTGGGAAAGTGTGCCTCATGTTTATAGTTAGAAAGTTCATACTATAACATTTGTCTTTGCTTTGAACTAATTGTGTCAACTGTTTTTGAACCATGAGTGTGGATTTACAAACTTCCTGAAGTACCTCATGAATATCTAACCTGTCACTGTGACTTGGAGGAGTAGGCCAACAGGAGGATGCTACCTTGGGAATCACAAATTTTCTTCCTGATATCAGGAAAAAAAGTCCTTAGAATTCCTTCAACAAGAATATGAAGAAATTTGCATCAAAATCTGATCAGACATTCTTAGTCATGTGACCAACAGGATGAAGGAATCTCTATCTTCTCCAGTCCTCACAACTTCTCAAATGTTTTCAATATAACAATGATGCATGAGAAGTAAAAGCAATTTCAGCTTATTAAGGACTTACCATGTGCCAGGAATGCTGCCAAGAACTGGGGATATAAAGGCAAAAACCAGTCCCAGTTTTTAAGGAGGATAGTCTCATTCAGGGAGACAACATGAAAATAATAATGCTCAAAATACATATAGTATATATGTGTGTGTATTTGTGTATGTGTGTGTGTGTGTGTGTGTGTGTGTGTGTGTGTATGTATATACAGGATACATCCAGCACAAAGACACTGGAATTAGGATTGGAGAAGGAAAAGGGGGGCAGAATTTCAAGTAAGATTTGAAAAAGCCAAAAGGGGGAAGAGGCAGGGATGAGGAAGAGAAGAATTCCTTTTTTCTTTTTTGGGGGGAGGGGATAGGAAGAGGAGGCGGGCAGGGAAGCAGTCAGAGTGAAGTGACTTGCCCAGGGTCACACAGCTAATAAATGTCAAGTATCCCAGACCAGAGTTGAACTCAGGTCCTTCTGACTCTAAGGCTGGTGCTGTATCCACTACACCACCTAGCTGCCTGAGAAGAAGACTTCCAACCAGTGAGAACACATGGAGTAGGGAAATGAAATCTCTTGTGAAAGGAACAGTGAGGAGGTCAGCATCACTGAATTGCCAAGCACAAGGACGGAAGCAAGGTAGAATAAGACAGGAAAGATAGGAAGGGGCTGTGTTATGAGAGGTTTTAAAAGCCAAATAGCGTTTTATATTTTCCCTCGGAGGTAATACAGAGTCACTGGAATTTGGGGGAAATCATCATATCTGTGCCTTAGGAAGATAATTTTGATAGTTAAATTTAGTATGGACTAGAGTGAAGAGAGTACTGAGGCTGGGAGAACAACCAGCAGACTAGCATAATAGTCCAGGTTGAGCTGATAAGGGCCTACCTCCATGGTTGCCGTGCCTTGAGGAGAGAAGGAAGAGTATTCTAGATATGTGATGAAAGTACAATTTACAAGACATAACTACCAATTAAATATGGGATAGCAATGGGAGTTAGAGTCAGGCATCAAGATCGATGGCTAGCTACTGGAAAACTTGCTTTCTGCTGGAATAGAAGAAAAAACAACACAGGCCATAAATAGAAATGATTCAGATTCTCCCTACACCTGTTGCTGGATTTAGGCATCTTGTATTATTTGCACCATGAGCTCAAACCCTTTCTGGACTCAATGGCACCTCAGGGGAAGTTTCTCTATAGTCTCACATTCCTTTTCCTCACTGTGTCTGTTGCACAGTAATACACAGCAGTATCCTCAGTATTAACGGAATTCACCTGCAGATATAACATCCTGTTGCCATCATCTCTGGAGATGGTGAATCAACCTTTCACAGGGTCTGCATAGCATGTCCTACTTCCACCAGTGCTAATTCTACATATATATGAAGAATACACATGGTGAAGCCAACTCAAGTCTCCACCAGTTTAAGACCTTGACTTCCCTTTTCTTATTTTGAAACTTCCACATTTCTCTTTGTGGAACAGTATCTTTGCTGGACTGGTGTTATGATTGTATCCCTTGGCCAACTTTTTTCCTTAGCTCAACTTTGGGCAACAGAGCTGACTCTTCCTTTGTTTACAGCTGACTAGATTGCTTTTTTGTATCAACCCAAGGGACATGGCTAATCTAGATCTTGCCCGTGCAGCATCAGTTGCCTTCATCATATAAGCAAGCACCCTAAATACTCTCTGGTTGATTAAAAGTGTTGACATAAACTAAGGAATTTAAAAAATATGAAGCTTTATTGAAATTTGCTTTACAAACAATAAATGAGACACTCCCAAGTTTTGCAACCTTTACTATCTGTGAATAGGACACATAAGGTGATCATCTTATGTCTGAAATGGAAAAGTCTAAAATCTGAGACCCTTATATTAGCATGTCTGAAACAGTGATTTATGGGCTCAGTACTTGAAGAGGACTATTCTGAGCTTTTCCCTTCTATAGCCATTGAACTCCATTCACAACTTAGACTTGTATTCTAAATTATCCTTAATTTAGTTAACAATCGATTGAGAAGGAATCACCTCAAATATCATCAGAATAGCAAGTGGCAGAAAACAAAAAGACATGGCTGACACCCCTTCTGCTTCGTGACAAAGATTCCATGCTATAATGGTGACCAAGAGAGGAATTAGTGGATTTTTTCCTCCTTGGAATTGAATCCTTCAAAATAGTGATGATCTCTAAAAGATCTCTGGATCTAGCTCTCTAAAAGCATAAGGACTCTGAAATTACAAATCCCTCTTCTGGAAAAAAAAAAGGAAAGTGGAAGTGAGAATGAAAAAATATATCTGAGTATACAATTAAATTTGCAGTAGGTGGCAGTATAACAGGATATTCTGGGTAATGAGAATGGTACTTGAAATATGAAAATCAATAAGTAAATGATACAGGATCTGATGAGGTGGGATCTGAACTCCTAAAAGATAAAGATTATGTCTTTGGGATCTGAATTCAAAAAAGGAAAATTCCTGGACTTTCCCACATGTTCAAATCTCTAGTTCTTCTGAGGCTTTAATCTTACCAACTGGCCTTTTGTTATCTTCTATGCCCAATCTCCCAATTCTCTCTTACCCTTAACCTAGCCTAGCCCTGCATTGCCTTACCTCCCTATGCCACTTCCACTACCCCCAGCCACTTCCCACATTTAATCCTACTTGGACTCCATTCTCCCTTGGTCACATGGTCCAGGTCCCTGGCATTCTGTTGCCTCACAGTAACCCCAGCTTAATGGCCACTCTCATCTTGATCCTTCTCAGACCCCCTCCTCCAGGTAACCCAGACTACTTGTGCACTTCTAGATCCCTTCCACAGTTTTTCTATATATAGGATCCATCTGTCCTACTCAATGGACTCAGATTCTTAAGATCTGGCCCAGTTATATTAGCAATACACATGCTTAGATTACTTAAGTGTCTCCAATCTGGCAGATTCTTTAAATCTCACTCACCTCAATCTTCTAATACACCATGACATTGGCTAAAAGAAGGCTTGGGTTGAATTCATTTGAAAAGGACCCCGGTGTTGTGATTTTGAGGTCCCAGTTCTCCTCCTCTAAACCTCAAAAGATCCATTTTAATTTTAATTTTCTCAGTATTATATGCATACAGAATTTTCACATACATTATGTGCAACACATACAAAGTTTCAGAGGCATAGTTTCTCAGTACTTAATCATTTTATTAAAGTGCTGGCATGTAATTAATAAAAGGATGGCCATTTGGCCAGTTCTCTTTAAAAAAAAAACCCTCATGAACCCATTCAATGCCCATTGAAAAAAGTGTTTTCTTGAGAGTTGGAATCAACTCTGATTGGTCAACAATAAGAATAGGCATATCATACTGAGACAGGGACCTATTCTATTGAGGGTATGGGGTATATGATTCGATCACTTGGTTTTGGTGAAAGAGAATTATTTGGATACATACCCTTATCTCATAAAAGGGAGAATCCATATTTTCCCTGACTTGTCAGAGTAAAACACAATGGGCTTCAATCCATCAATTCACTTAACTTTACCTTTTGAACAGATCTGAGTTCTCCCTCTCAGTATGAGCCCTTCAAAGGCTGCCTGAGTAACCACAGGGAGTGATTTCTGAATGAGGAAGTAGAAGGGCAAAACCTTGGTTCTATTTAAAGAAATAGTTATTAGATGTAAGAGAGAAATAATTATTTCTCTCAAATGCATAAACATGACTTTACATAGAGATTAAAGAGTGTCCCATTCATAATATGTGAGGAAATGTTAATAAATGTTTATACTTTGCTCCTTTAGCTGATGTAAGAAATTTCATTAATCAACCTGGGGAGATTTTAGGTACTTGAATCATGAATGAAAATGACGTTATATGAGGAACTTCTAGTTATTGACGGAACAATATAGCCAAAAAATTATTAAGGCAAATGGGTAAATGTTGATAGGCTAATTTATTAAAAAGAATTTAAATTCTTTTTTAAAATCAAGGAAGATCCAGATGTTCCACTCAGGTGTGCCGTCATCGTTGTACCTTGGATTCCTGCACTGAACAGTGAGCAGAGACTGCTTCCTCAGCTCCATAACAAGGAGTTTAGAAAAGATTTTCAATGTAGTCATTATTATCACTGCTTCGGACAGTGAATATCCAGCTCCTCTAAAGTTAATGAAAAGACACAATTCCTACTTCTGGTCACTAATACTGAATTCATGATGTGTGTTCATGGAGACAGATACTCTGGTACTGATAAATGTTGATGAGCTTTTTGAGAGAGAGAGAGAAAGAGAAGCTATTGGCAGCACCCGACTCAGATTTCTCTGACTGTTTCAATTCCAGAGTCTTTGTTTATTGATCTTCTGCTGCAATATATAATCAGCTGTTATGCATGGCTTCTGAACAGGGCAGCTTTGGTGGTGGGGATCAGGTATTGATGAACATCTTTTTTAACTGTTGGGCAACAACAAATATCAGAAAGCACCTGGCATTTATTTATAACCTAAGCAGCATTAGTATATACTTCTACCATCCAGCATTTAAGGCACTTGGGACAAAGGCGGAATTCATGCATCTCCTGAGATGAATCAAGTCATGGAATTATACTCTAACCTCCAAATGAAAAGTTTCCGGAATGGCATTCATGATGCCACCATGACTCACAATTCCTCACCGTATGGTGGGATATCTTCAACACAAACATTTTGGTGTTGGCAAAGATACCTTCACAGAGAAAGTCCCAGAAGCAATCTCACATGTGACCATTGGGGACCTCAGCCCTCCATCCCAACCATTTTTCTCCTTCGGTGAACACAAGGAGTGGTGGGAGCAAGGCCAGCTGATTCCATTGGAGCAAATTCCTTCGACAATATCACAGGGAAATTGGACATTTAACTCCAGTAGGAACACCACAGTTTTCTCTATGCAAACATTGACAGCACAGGACTGGTTCTAGATAATTAGCACTAGAAAATGTTGCATACGGCTCATTATAGTTGCTAGTGGCTTTGACTAAAGCTCCTCATTTGTGCATTTATGGTACTAAAGTTGAAAACTGGACAGAAGTCAAGAAGTAAAATGCTCATTTTCTGGTCAACTAATTGCTGAGTGACTCCTCACATAAACATTAAGAGAAAATTTAACATACTTTTTGTTTAATGTGAATTAGAAATAAATTTGGTGAGTGGGAATGAAGTCATTAAACTATGGGCCTCAGCTCCTGAAACCTGAAGAACTGGGCTCCAACCATTTGTCTTTATAAAGAGAAATTGGAAAGCCACTAACATTTGCCTTGCAAATTTTCTGTAGCATATAGATATTTCAGGATTGATGAGAGACTGCCCTAGTGGTCTCAATTCTTCTTTTATGGAATAACAATCTAATACTCTCAAACTGAGTCACAACTTTAATAACTGTTACCAGAAATGATGGTACCCTTTTAATCTCTCTTGAAAAAAAAGATTTTTTTAAAAGCTAGTTTTCTGCAAGTACTAAAGTAGCATGTAGTTCTATGCATTTTGTAGATGAGTGAGTTTTGTAAATGTTTACTTCCAGTGGCACTATGCATAACAATAAACACTTAGCAGTGAATATAAGAAGTTAGAAACTGAATGAGTAATTACAATTCTTGGGATACATATCCATTGTTGGTGGAATTGTGAACTAATCTAATCATTTTGGAGAGCAATCCTGAAATATGCTCGATGAGTTCTTAAACTGCTTAGACCCTTTGACCCAAGAAACACCATTACTAGGTCTACTTCCAAAGATGATTAGGGAAAAAGGAAAATAACCTAGATGTTCTAAAATATTTATAACAGCTATCTTTGTGGTGGCAATGAACTGGTAATTGTGGGAATGTCAGTCAATTGGGGAAATAGCTGAAGCAGTCATGCTGCATGATTGTGATGGAATACTATTGTAGTATAAGAAATATTGAGCCGGTTCCTCTAAGAAAAGCATAGTATGTATTACATGAACTGATCAGTGGAACAGAGTAGACGTGCAGCCTACACTAGCAAATGACTGTAGTAACCCTGTATTTGACAAATGCGAAAATTTAATGTTTTGGGATAAGAATTTCGTATAGGTCAAAATTATTGGGAAAGCTGAGGAGCAGTCTGACACAAACTGGGCCAACGTCATAAAACCAATTTGCCAAGATTGGCTGGTGGTTCTCCCTTGCACTCAAAGAGGACCAAAATGACATCACTATGTTAGAGTCAAGTTACAGTGCATCTGACTGTGGTTGATCAGACCAATACAAGCTCAGAATGCTCTACCACAAGTTGGGCACAAATAGTCCACCTGTGTACATTTGGGGTAGATTCTCTAAATTTGCACATCTTGCATTTCTTTTCAGCTTCTTCAATTTTGCTTTGCTCCTACACCACAGCAGCTTCTCTGATGAGGACCTGCTACTGTACTGTGCCAGTGTTACATAATTAATTCCAAAATTGTTAATTTAATTTTTTTTCCAATTTTCAGGCAGTTGGGATTAAGTGAGTTACCCAGGGTCACACAGCTAGTAAATGTCATGTTTGGTCTGAGGCCGGAAGAGTGTTTAGTATGGTTTTGTATACATATACATAAATACATATACATATATACACACACATATGCAAACACACACACAAACATATCTGTGTGTAATGGTACCCGTCTATAAGGTGAGATGGGAAGGGAGGGAGAAAAAAAGTGCACAGCAGAGAACAAAATAAAATTTAGAAAGAAATACAGAAAATCAGGATAGCTTTGAAAATGATATGTAGCATTACATAATTGTTTTTAAAAAGTGAATTGTGAAATGGAAATTCATTGGTTTACATTGAATCCTCTTTTTCGTCATGCTGTATAGATAAAGTTCTTCATTTGTCTTTTTGTATTTAAGTTTAAAATGAATAAAAATTTTAAAAATTTTAAAAAAGAAATTGCAATATGCAAGCAAAAAAGAAAAGGTTGAAGAACAAGGGGTAGGATTTTGAGTATTCCTCAATTATAAACGAAATGGGAGGAATACTGAATGAAATGCACATTAACAGGATTTAGCCTTCTCGAGAATTTTTGCCATTTCTTCAGAAACTACAATAAAGGTAGAATGGTTGAAGTGGTTGAAAAATAATACCAAGGTATTTGAGATTCAGAAAAGGAGGAAAGATGGATCTTACAGTGAATGTCTATTGCATGTGCTTCTCACCGTGGAAAATCCTTTAAGAGATTTCTCACAGTGAATATAATAATAATAATAATAATATGTATCTCCCTGGGGTGGCAGGAGAAGAAGTGACAGTATTTCTAAAGCTCTTTGCAAACCTTAAAGTGCAATATGAAAGGTCATTGTTATTATTGTTATCATCATGATGCTGGATGAAGAAAAAGACATATAGTCTCTAACTTTCTATGAGATCAGCTGAATGTGTTGGTATAGTTAAAGGGAATTGTGCAAGTATTAGGTTTTCAAACAAACAACAATCAAAAGAGTGAGTTATGTAGTCACAGTGACTTACCTAGAAGACAAACAGATCCATGTCCAGAACAACTCTGATGAATTATGGGCATAAATTTCTTTACTCCTTTATTAAAGGGATTTTAATCGTCTTCAGGGAAAATGAAAAGCATGTTTTATGAAGAATGAGGTCATATAGATGTGAAAACATGCTGTCTGAATAGGACTGACTGAAACTTTCCATCTTTATTACAATTTAACTATATATATATATATATATATATATATTTATAGTGTTTTGTTTTCCCAAATTATATTTTAAAACAGTTTTCAAACTTTTTAAAAAAAGTTTTGAGTTCCAAATTTTATCCCTCTTTTCCTCCTTTCCTACCCTTCCCTATCCCTGAAACAGTAAGCAATCTGACATAGATTATACATACACATGCAATTGTGTAAAACCACTCAATATTAGTGGTTTTGTACAAGAAGACTTGAACAAAAAAAACCCGAAAGAAACAAAGTGAAAAATTGGCATGCTTCAGTGTGCATTCAGTCAATCTCAGTTCTTTCTCTAGAGATGGATAGTGTGCTTCATCATGAGTTCTTTGGGATTATACTAGATTGTTGTATTGCTGAGAACAGCTAAGTCAATCACAGCTCTTCGTCATACAATATCACTGTTACTGTATCCACTGTTCTCCTGGTTCTGCTCAATTCACTTTACATCAGTACATGTAAGTCTTTCTAGTTTTTTCTGAAAGCATCCTGCTCGTCATTTTTTAGAGCACAATAATTTTCCATCACAATCATATATCACAGTTTGTTCAGCCATTCCTCAGTTGATGGGCATCCCCTTAATTTCCAGTTCTTGGCCACCACAAAAGGATATGCTTTGATCCAGCAATGCTACTGCTAGGTCCATATCCGAAAGAGAATGAAAAAGGGAAAAGGACCTATTTGTAAATTTTAACTACATCGTACATAATGTATTGAATTTTAATTTTTTTCTGAGGTTATGAAGCAATGACAGAAAAATGGAAGTACAAGACATGTGCCTGTGGAGGAAAAAAAAACATCGAAAATTGATACAGTTCAGATTCTACTCTGTATACAAGATTCCACAATGCGAATGGCTGATATATGAAAATAATTTGGTTTTTGGAAAGGTCCTAATGGACCTCATAAACCCCTACCCTTATTTCCCCACCTTCACTCCCTGTCCCCCATGGGAGAAGAAAGAGATAGTCGAAAAGAGTAGGCAAAAGATACCCTATTTCCTGAGGACATAGTGACAGCACACTTGGGAGCTCTGAGTAAGGAGAGAGGTATCTCCATTTGGAAGCTCTGTCCAAAATACTTTACCCTTGACAATGGAGAAAACAAACTCATGCCCCTAGAGAACTGTGTCACTGCCCCACTATACACAATGAGCTTCTATTAGAAATAGACAATGAAGCCTACAGAATATCTCCTGTCCATTTCATGCCTTAATTCCTCTGGCTAGAAGAGGGATGTGAGAGAACATGATTGGCACTAGAGGTAAATAACAGGCAGATCCCAATTATTTTTTAAAAATTAAATTATTTTAAACAAATACTAAAACTGAAATACACAGTAAGAAAAGAAAAAGAAACATTATAAAGTTAAATATTAATAATATAATACAAAAGAAGAAAGGAAAAACTAAAATGCATTGCCATGTGCACTGCAAAATGGAAGAGATAATTCAAAATATACAGCAATAAATTTCTACTTCAGGAAAACCTATATAAATATATACTATGCATTTTGTTCAGAGCTGTCCATTTTGTTACCTTCTAAGTTTTCTTATATATATATATATGTATGTGTGTATGTGTGTTTGTGTGTGTATATTTATATATATATATGTATGTATGTATGTGTGTGTGTGTATATATATTATATATTATATATATATATATGTATGTATGTATGTATATTCCAATTGTACAAATAAGCAGGGGCCCTATAATGAACCACAGGAGCTGTTGCCAGCAATCAAAGAGTACACCAAATGGGAGGGTATGAAATAAATAAAACATGTGGGCCAGGCTGATCAGTAAGGACTGACTCAGTTTATGCATCTGAGGGTACAGGTTATAGAGAAAATCTAGCCTAGCTAGAAAGAGTCATCACCCTGAGACACTCCCTGAATATCTGCTGATAAGTGACAATACCTATTTTCTAGTAATCAGAGTTCCTAGATTGGGATGTAAAACTCCAAGACTTTTCCCTGGTGCCTAAGGTTCAGAGAATGAGAGGGAATGTCTCTGGAACCTCCCTTGCAGGGAGAGATTTGAAGAGCCCTGCCTCCTAAATGATTGAGCCCTGTGGGTTAAGCCTGGCAAAGGTCAAGCTTTGTCCTGGATCTTAAACTGAGATAGGACCTTAAAGCCGCCCTCTACAAACTCCTCCCTTTTCGAATTTGTAAGCAGCTTGAAGAGATGAACATCTGCTCCTAACTCTCTGATCCTTGATTTAATTAAGGTATCAATTCAGGGAATAATGAAACATAATATGATGAATAACACTGCCCAAGAAAATGCATGAAGTAACAAGGCAGGTAAATTTTTAAATATAGATTGCACTTAATTTGTTTAAGTTCTACAGCCAGATTTTTTGGGTTGGCCCCTGGGGAATGACTGTCTGCAGTTTCCCAGGTAATATTAGGACAAATAAGCAGAAGGGTTACTCTTATGACAAATACCTTCTAAATGATTCTTAATCTTGTCCCATTTTACAATGGGGGAGTTGTATGGAAAAGGAATTAACACATACCATAGTAAAGCGATAATCACATTTTAAAGTAGCTCTAAATTCAGTTTCTGCAAGTTCATGCCCAATGAATTCCACAGTATCTTTTAATGCATCCAGTTTTTTCTAAAATCTAAATCAATTTCCCCTTGTTTTTGAAGTGCCAATGACACATTCTGAGCCAATCCTTCAGTATACCGTGCATCCTGCAATTGTTGTGTAAACATATAAATGTTACTGCAGATGCAATAAGGGATGAGATAAGATACCAAGGACACAATTCCCCAAATGACACATTGGACACATCTCTTTTTTTACAGAAATCTCTTGATTAAGATAGTACAGCAGGAGCTAAAAACCATCCCTCTTCTACTTGAGTAGGAAATATAGAATATTTAGGTCTTTCTAATATCATAGCTACATATTCCCAAGTTCCATGTGCATAATATAAGCATCTATTTACAATACATTTTTGCATGCAATTTCAGAATACCCATCAGGTGTCAGTGTGATGTTGGGTCTTCCCAAAAGAAGTGCTTGATGCATGGGTAAACAGTCAACTAGCTTTGTTCTACTGTAAAGAGTAATATCAGGTTTAAAGGGAGTGGCAGCACATAAGTATATAGGATCAAATGCTGCCATTGCTAACCAAAGTTTCTCCTGATGTACAGCATTCTTATTGGCACAATCCCTGGCATAGTCCACCCTTGTCTTGCACCCTCAACACTATGATCTAATTTATTCCATATTTCAAATCTTTCCCAATTGTAATTAGCTACACCCCTATACTGTGTATAACATTTTACCCAAGGTGGAAATCTATGTCATACTGATAATACAGATATATTAAAACAATCTGGCCAGGGAGAAAAATGAGCTGGCCCTTTCACAGATCCAATAGTTTCTATATCAAACATAGATATATTCCCTGAGGAACTAATTGAACAGAATGAGTAACAGTTTCTAATTTAACACAGTAATCTATACATCAATCCCAAAACATATTGGGGGTGTGCCAGTTTTGCCTTTAAAATCGTATCCTAAAACATCATACATTTCTAAATTTTTAACTCTCCAATCCCTTTGTCCAAAAATTTCTGCAGGCATAATGTCAATAACTGGGTCATTCCATGTGAGTGGTTTTGGCCATGGGGGGTCATTAATGTATGAACAAAGCTGCAAAGTCTTTCTTCAATAGTCATTGTTTAACAGCATTATCAGTTGCAGCAGCCGTCCTGCCGACTTTGCCCATCACCTTGGGTGCTGCTTTCTTGTTCTTTTGTCCTTTTTCCTTCAAATTTGAAGTTTCTGGAACCTCCGGGTCATCTCTGATACAGATTCTGATGTTAATTTCAGGGATCCATATTGGTCCTTCTGCACCATCTGGAAGAAGCATACCCTCGTCCCCAAGTGAATAATTTATCTGGCCCAAACCAATGATTGGTGTTTGGGTCCTTCCACTTGACTCTTTTTTGAGTCTTTTATTCCTCATTACTACTTCCCTTATGTAATCTAAAGTATTTTTCAGCTGGGGTACAGCCTCCTCTATCAGGAGTAAGAAAATTTAAAGCATATATTGCTTGAGCCAATTGATTTCGTGGTCTACCCCTGGCTTCTCCCCCTTTTTGCTTTTGAAGAAATGTTTTAAGAGATCTATTTTTCCTTTCCACAATTGCTTGACTAGTAGGATTATAAGGAATCCCGGTAATGTGGTGTATATGAAACATAAGACAGAACGTAGGAAATGCATGAGAAACATAAGCAGGGCCATTATCAGTTTTTAAAACTGAAGGCACACCAGAAATGGAAAAGCAAAGAAGCATATGATCTATAACATTTTGTACTGCTTCTCCTGCTTGTGCAGTAGCCATAGTGAAGGAAGGGAAAGTATCAACTGTTACATGAATAAACTGTAACTTTGCAAAACTGCTGTAATGAGTAACATCCATTTGCCAAATTTCTCCTGAATGTAATCCACATGGATTAACAGCCAATTTGTATGGTGTGGGGGTGTAAGGAAGACATTTACAACAGGATTTTATTATCTGACCAGCCTGCTCTCTAGTAATCCCAAATTGTGTCCTTAACATGGAAGGGAGACTGATGAAATTTATTATGTGATTACTTAGCTTCCTCAACAGACAACATTAACAAGGTTGGTCTAGTAAGCTTGTCAGCTATCTGATTCCCACTTGTGACAGGTCCTGGAAGCTCGTATGTGAAGGACCATGTGTACAATATACTGGGGAAGTTCATTGCAGAATAGTTTTTTGTAACATCACAAAAAGTTGCAATATATTATAAGTAGATGACACTTTAATTTGAGCAGTTTCTATATTATTAACCATTCCTACTGCATATTTACTGTCTGAAAATATATTAAGATGACCAGAATATCTTTGTAGTACTAACATTATAGCATAAATTTCTTTTGGTTGGGTAGAATCAAATGCTGTGTGTGCTGCACATCTCCCATGAGAGGGAATAAAATATGATGAAATGTGATTATGGGTAAGTGTCAGTAAAGGTACAGAGTGCTCCCACTATGGGATTCTTTTGTACTATCATATTAATAATCCACTGATGTTTCCTAGCAAGTTGTAAAATTGGGTATTGATATGTATTGTCTATTTCCCCTTGAAAAATAGTAAGAAGCACCTGCCAAGAATGGTCTTGACTGAGCAATTCTTCTATTTGTTTTTTATCATAAGGTTGATGTATAATACTAGGGGCATTTCCAACTAATTGTAATACTCTTTTGCAGGCTTTCTTAGCCAAATCTGCTACCATAGAAGGATATGTTTGAAGGGTATATTTTGGCTGTGAAGGCCAAAAAACCCACTCCAGTAACTTCTCTTTCTGATGTATACATCCAAAAGGTATATCTGGGGTATCTAATATTGTAACTTCTAAAGGCATACCAGATTCTATGTGATAAACCATTGCAGTTTCTATTGATTTCCATTTTTTCTAATTGCTGTTTTGCTTTGGTGGTAAGTGTTCTAGGAGATGTAGGGTCAGGATCACCTCTAAGAATATCATATAGTTTCTGTAATTCATGAGTTCCTATTTTTAAATAAGATCTGATCCAATTAATGTCTCCTAGGAGTTTTTGAAAATCATTTAATGTTTTTAGTTTATCTTGTCTAATACATATCTTCTGAGGCTGAATTTCTTTCATTCCTACTATTTGTCCTAAGTATGAATAAGGAGGTGCTTTTTGAATCTTTTCAGGTGTTATCTCTAAACCGTGCTCTGTAAGAGCTTTAAACATTCCCCATAATACTGGCTAATTGTTCTTTTTGTGGTTCTGCTACATATTGCTGACACATGGTGGGGCTATTTTTCATCCCTTGAGGAAGCACCTTCCACTGATATCTTTGGTGAGGCTGCTTCAGGTTTTCTGATGGTAATGAGAATGCAAAATATTTACAATCTTCTGCTCTAAGGAGGGTAGTATAAAAACAATCTTTTAAGTCAATTACCCACAAAGCCCAGTCTGCCAGGATTGCAATTGGAGAAGGCAGCCCTGACTGCCATAGTTATCATGCGGGCATTGATTTGTCTGAGATCTGTTAACATTCTTCATTTACCTGATGTTTTCTTAACAGCAAATATAGAAGAATTCTATGGACTTCTGGAAAATTCTATGCGACCTGCTGCCAATTGTCTGGTTATTATATCTTGAAGAGCCCTGATTTTTTCCAAATTAAGGAGCCACTGGTCCACCCATATGGGGGGCCCTTCTTTCCAAGTTATTTTAGGAACCTGTACTGTTCTTTTCTCTTTGGCTGTGACCCCTACTAAAAATTTTTGCTACTTATAGTAACATTCATGTGTTTCAATAAATCTCTTCCCCAGAGGCAGCATGGAAGGTGTGGCAATACATATGGTCTAAATTTTCCTTGCTGCCCCTCCACTTTCCAAGTGAGCCATGCCATGTTTTGTACAGGAGTGTATTTCTCCTATTCCCTGTAACATCACATTTCCTTGATCTAGTGGACATTCTCTAGGCCAGGCCCATAAAGTGATAACTGACTTATCAGCTCCTGTGTCTATTAACCCTTCAAATCCCTTTCCCTGTACCTCCATTTTTAGAGTTGGTCTGGCATCTGTGATAGTTCTATACCAAAACAGTCCTGTACTACCAAATCCTTCTGTCCCCTTTATTTTTTCTGTCAACTTTCCCCGTTTTTTTATAGTCCATTACAATCATGTGTGCTATTCTTTCCATTTTTGGAATGAAAAAATGACAACAAGGAAAAGCATATACCATAACCTCAATTTCTCCAGTGTAATCAGAATCTACCACTCCAGGGATGACCATGAGGCCCCTAAGTGTCTGGGAACTATGACCTAATATTAAACCCACCATCCCTGGGGGTAATGGACAATTTACTCCAGTGGGAATGCATATAACTTCACCCCTGATGTCTTTATCAAGACTGGAACTTAAATCTAATCTCCCACTACCTGGGTTGGCATGAATAAGGTCTAGTATTGTGAGTTCTGTGGGTGTTTTAATTTGTTTAAAACTTTGAATTCAAAAGTCCTATGTTCCCTAATCATCTGTCTTGGGTTACTGGGATCTTCTTCTTCATATAGTGGTAACATCATCCCTTTTGGAATAGCTGATTTAAAGGCCTTGGGCAGTTCTTCCCCTATGCTTTCTGCCCTTTGTATTGCCTCTTCTAACAAGCCCTGGCATTTTAATTTTCTCCCAGGCTGTTGTTTAACAGAAGGTGAATACACATTTTTCTGTTGTTTAGGAGAATGCACATCTTTCTGTTGCTCAGGGGAATGCACATCTCTTGCATCTTCCTCTTCCTCCTCAACAGTGCGCAACTGTTCTTCAAAGACCTTATGCATTTCTTCTTCCTCATCTGTTCCTGCCCCGTTATCTACCTTAATCACTTTCTCAGCTACTAGTATTTTCTCCAGGGGAATAAGACATATTTTTAATACATTACAAATTAAAAAGGTAGCAATTGAGAATGCACCAGGGCCCTCTTCTCTGTAGTATTCACTCATTTGCTTGCCTACAATCTCCCATTTCTCTAAATCGATTGTTCCTTCCTGTGGAAACCATGGGCAGCATTTTTCTACACATTCTAAAATTACTGTAGCTGACTGTTTGGAATAACTAAACCTTTCTTTCACCATTTTCTTTAGTGATCTTAGGTAACAATCTCAATCTCGTTTCCCACTTTGTACTTGACCCATACTTCCAACTCTAAGGGCGCCTCTTAAAACCAAAAGTGTGTATGCAGGCCGTTTTAAAGTGATGCTATTTCTTATGCTCTAGCTCCTTTTCCTTATTTTTCTTATGCTCTAATTACAAAGCCTGCTTCTAATCTTTTCTTCTAATCTTTTTCTTCTAATTTATTTTTTAATCTCCCACTAAGCCTGGTGGTTTCCCCTTTTAACCCTTGAAATGCTGCAGGAGAATTTGTAATGACCATCACTCCCTTTACCATAAATCCACAGGGTCCTGCTGCCAAGGACCTTATTCCACAGCATAATAGCTGCAAAGGGTTTTCTTTTTTCTGGAATACAAGGGAGGCACCTTCCTCGGACTTCCAATGTGGTCACTGTTCTTGGCACCAAATGTTGCCAGCAAAGAAATAGTACATCAAACAGGAGGTGGGAAATAAATGTGAGATGTGAGCCAGGCCGATCAGTAAGGACTGACTCAGTTTATTCATCTGACGGTACAGGATATACATAGAAAATCTAGCTCAGCTACAAAGAGTCATCCCCTTGAGACATTCCCCAAACATCTGCTGATAAGGGACAATACCTATTTTCTCATAATTAGAGTTCCTAGATTGGGATGTAAAACTCCAAGACTTCTACCTGATGCCTATGCGCCGCCTGCATAGAGGGGTGATATGTAAATATAATATTTAGAGAATGAGACGGAATGTCTCTGGAACCTCCCTTGCAGGGAGAGATTTGGAGAGCCCTGCTTCCTAAATGATTGAGTCCTGTGGGCTAAGCCTAGGCAAAGGTCAAGCTTTGTCCTGGATATTAAACCCAGATAGGATCCTTAAAGCCGGCCCTCTACAGGGAGCCAAAGGTCAGGGACAGAGATACTGAGAAAAAAGTAACACATGAGCAGATTCAGTTCAAAATCAATCCTACATAGAAGGAGATTGACTCAGAAAATATCAGAAACAGAGAAGCTGTATAAGCATTCTCTTGGTATGAAAACAATTGAAGTGACAGGTAATGTCAACCTGGCTAGAGCTGGTCTCTAATATGTGTATGACAGGCATCAAAAAGCAGTTTAGAGATAGGAGAGTAAGGAATCAGGCAGAAGCTATTTCAAAGTGAGGAAAATGTCTTGCAAGCAAGAACACATGTGCTGGAGCTCCATCCCTCTTCTAGGATTCGAGGCAATGTGGGGAGATCTCAATATTTATACCTATGGCTAAGTAGTGAGCTCTGACAGTGACAAGGAAGGGTAAAAGCAATAATGTGACAAGTTTGATTCAAAGCAGGGCTTCATGACTGCAACATGGGTACTAAAGGTGCTTGTCCATACTCAGAGACCACCTGATGCTGGTGTGTAACAATTCTGGGACTTTGCTATGGCTGAGATCATCCCGAGGTTGAGCAGAAAGGATTGTTTTCAAAGGAAGCTCAGGGCACAGCCTGCTTGCTGGGCCTGAGCTCTGGAAAACAAGGCATCTCCTTGTATCTTGCAGGAAGGACAAACACTGTGTTTCTCATCATCAATATTGTATATTATTATTTTCCTTTTTTAATTACTATTTCATTTTGAATGATCAATGATCACTTCCACAAGCTTTTGAATTTTAAATTTTTCTCCCCTTCCCTCCCCACCTGTCTCCCCAAGATGGTGCACAGACTGATATAGGCTTATATTGTATATTCTTAGTGTCATAAAATGTTCTCCAGGGCTTTAGAAACAGTTCTAGAGGATCTTTCTCTTTGCATTTCAGGGAGAGGACTAAACCGAAGGAGGTGGCAGCTGTTCTTTCTCTTGTTGAAGGGAGGACAACATGCAGACTTCTTTCTACCTTGGTATGAAAATCAGCCCAGAATCTCTAGCTCTAGGAGAGGAACTTCAGTCTTGTGTGGCTTCTCCTTTACCCTGAAGACTGACCCTGTGGAGCCTCCACAATGGGATTTGGGCTGAAATGGAGTTTTTTTTTCATGACAAAATCGGGGTTAAGTGAGTTGCCCAGGGTCACACAGCAAGTTAAATGTCAACTGTCTGAGGCCGGATTTGAACTGTGCTTTCTCCATTCCACCACCTAGCTACCCCCTTAATTGGGCTAAAAAAATATTTTATATTTAATTCATAGAACAAAACAAACATTTCTATAACACAGTACCATAAAAAAGATTACTGGACATGACCCTGCAAAGCTACCATGTACAACGTGCCATTCCTTGCAAATATACTAAAATATTATCATGTAAATTTCTCTCCCCCCCCACCTCCAAAATCCTAGAAATGGATGGCTACCATTAGATGCAAATATCTATATAGATGCATATACATAAAATTATTTTATACATACTTCTATTTGTCAGTTCATTCTCTGGATACAGTTAGTGTCTTTCTTCCTATGTCCTTTATTTTTAATTTGTGTATTCATAATAGTCAAAATTACTTATTTGCTCAAAATTGTTCTTAAAACAATATTGCTTTTACTGTGTACAAACTCTTGGTTCTGCTCACTTTGCTCTTCATTATTTTATGCAAATCTTTCCTTGCCTTTCTGATTTGGAATTTATTCTGATCATTTTCCAAGGGAGAATTTTTGATATAGAGAGACACTGTCGTTTTGTTGTGACGTGACTCTTGTATTTAAATCTCTCTGTCTTTCCAGGTATTTAGTGTGATGTTCACCTGGTGGTGTTTGGCAGAGGTGTGAGAGAGCCAGGGGTGTCTCTTGCTCCTCTCTTCTGTAAAGCTGTAAAGATTCCTGTAAAGATTCACCCTCAGTGACTACTGGATACACTGGGTCTGCTGTGCTTCAGTGAAGGGGCTAAGGTGGGTCTCAGTTATTAAGAATGATGGCAGTGAGAAATACTATGCAGTTAACATGATGTGTTCTTTCATCCCCAAGTATTTCACTCTGGAGCATTTAATTTCAGGAAAATAATTCCCACTTAGGCCTTACCAAAAAGTGAACGTCCTTTCTTCTTTTTAAGTTCACCATTTCTCTGGCTGAGATGAGTGCTGGGAGCCCCTGTGTCCCAGGCTGTGGTCTGATGCCAATAGAGTGTGAAGAGAGAAAGAAACACGGGCAAGGTGAGAGCAGTGAAGAACAAACTCTGTTCATTGATCTGAGGCCTCAGGCTTATATAGTACTGGATCTAGCAACAGTAACATTGTTATTCATGAAAACTACAAATTTAGTTAGGTGATTTCCTTACTTCCTTGTGCCTTGTCTGTTACATTCTTTCCTGTATCCTGTCCTGTACCCCATCCATTTCCTCCCTTCCTGCATCCTGTTCTCAAGAGACAGAACATGGGGGTGGTAAGCAGACATCCTGAGTTTCACAGGTAAGACCCGGGCTGGCCTAAGCCCTCCAACTTCATAAAGCCAGCCCTCTATATCTCCCCCTTTCTTCTGTTCTAGCTTGAGAACGTGGGATGCACATCAGGAGAAAACTCAAGAGTAACAAGAATACCATCAGGGTATGAAATGCAACAACAAACTTGAAATATTCTGGAAAGTGTTAAGTTGCTTGATATAGTACAATAGCTTATGAACAATATCTTGAGGATCATTACCATCCATGTTATATTTTTGGAATGCCAAGCACCCTGAAGCTTATTCAATGTTTGATCAGAAGTTACATTGGTAGTATTAGAAAGCAAATAGGGAGTTACACAAACAAAAGTATAGTGGTCAAGTTACAGGTTTAACCCAAGGTTGGGTAAGGCATGTAAGTCCAATGTAATCATGACTCCATCATGGAGCCGTCTGCGACAGTCATCATTGCAAAAAGGACAGTCAACATCTTATTATTGGCTCTTCATGTTCTCAGTCTCACCTTCTTCCTCCGCTTGTCTCTCCGACCAGTTTTTCCCTTGATGCTCAGGGTCTCTATCCCTCTGGTCAGTATGCTGACAGGTACGGATGTTCCTCTCGGGAACCCAGACTGGTTCTCCTGCATGTTCTGGAAAAACACAAGCATAACCTCGACCCCAGGTTAGTAATTTTACTGGACCATCCCAATTACCCGTCTTTGGATCCTTCCACATTACTGTGACATCTGGTTGCTCGTCTAACAACCTGTTCTTTTGCCCTGCAAAATGTTTTTGTGCAGGAGTACGTCCCTGATCATCCAGTGTCAAAAAATTTATGGTATATATTACCTGATCCAATCTCCTTCTTACCCTATTTTCTATTCCCTCTTTTTTTCTGTTTATCAAGGAGGATTTTAATATCCTTGTTGTGCCTTTCAACGATGGCTTGTCCAGTAGGATTGTACGGGATGCCAGTAGAATGAGTAATATTATAGGTGAGACAAAATTGTGCAAAATTCCTGCTAGTATAGGTGGGAGCATTGTCAATCTTGAGGTATCTTGGAATACCAAGAATACTAAAGCAAAACAATAAATGATCAATTACATGGGTAGCAGCCTCCCCTGTATGGGGGGTAGCCATAGTAAACCCAGAGAAGGTATCTACAGTTACATGTATACAGTGAAGACGCCCAAAAGATGGATAATGAGTGACATCCATCTGCCATATGTCTAATGGATGAAGGCCTCTCGGATTGGTGGAGGTGATACGTGGAGAGGGAAGATAGGGGACACATTTTTTACATGATTTCACAACATTCCGCGCTTGTTCTCGTGTGATATGGAATTGTCTCTTTAACATATTAGCAGATTGATGGAAATGTTCATGGGATTGTTGAGCATCGAGTAGGGAAAAGGAAAAGGTAATTATTGTATCTGCTACGGAGCTGCCTTCTATTATAGGACCTGGGAGAGAAGTACGAGCAGGAACATGCATGCAAAAAAGAGGATGGGTACGTTCTTTTATTGCATTGTGTAATTCGTGAAAAAGCTGAAAAATAGAGAGATTAGTGGAGTATTTTAACTGTGCAGTTTCTATGGAGGTAATTACATAAACAGCATACTTGCTATCAGAGACAATATTGAGAGGACAATTGTATTGCTTTATAACTTCAATAATTGCAAAAATCTCATTTTGTTGAGTAGACTGGAATGGAGTATTAATAATCCTTTTAATGTCAGGAGGGCAGTAATAAGCCACGGTGCCAGTCTTAGTGGCATCAGTAGAGACAGTTAATGCCTTGGGCAATGGCTGATTTTGTACAATCCGAGGGAATATCCACTTACAAGGTGTCATGAATTGAAAGATTTTTTGTGTAAAAACGTTATCCATACACCCTTGATATACTGATAACACCACCTGCCAGGAAGGGTCATTACTTACCAACATGTCAATCTGCTCCTGAGTATATGGTTGGTGGATCACCTGAGGAAGGTGTCCACTGATGGCGAGTGCTCTTTTTAGCGCCTTTGATATAAGTTGTGCTACAAGCTGTGCATAAGGGTTACAGACCTTTTGGTTTGGAATGGCAGGAATACCCACTCTAAGATCCCTGCTTGCTGATGTATGGCTCCAAAAGGAATCTCTGGAGTTGGCAGGATGGTTATTTCAATAAGACCCTTTTCTATTCTTCGGGTTCTACATTGTTCAATTGCAGATTCCACCCTTTGAAGTTGTATATCTGCTTCTGGAGTTAATTGTCTTGGGGAATTAAGATTAGGATCTCCTCGGAGTATCTTAAAAAGTTCCCCTAGCTCATGAGTTCCTATTCCCAAATGAGGTCGAAGCCAATTAATATCTCCCAGTAATTTTTGAAAATCATTCAGGGATTTTAATTGATCCCTTCTTATTATGACCATTTGTGGTTTAATTTTTGTCTGCTCTACTGTTTGTCCTAAATATGAAAAGGGTGGAGAAAGTTGTATTTTATCTGGTGCTACATCTAATCCTTGATCTTCTAATGCCTTAGTCATAGTCCTCAAAATTGTTTCTAATACTCCAGCATCTGGGTGAGAGCATAAAATATCATCCATATAATGTATAATATAGGCCTGTGGAAAGCAGTCTCTAACTGGTTGGATGACTGCTGCTACAAATTGCTGACAAATGGTGGGACTATTTTTCATCCCTTGGGGGAGAACCTTCCATTGATATCTCCTATGTGGGGCTCTTAAGTTTATTGAAGGTAATGAAAATGCAAAGTATGGCCTGTCCTCTGGTTGTAGCAGGATAGCATAGAAGCAATCCTTCAGATCTATTATCCATAAGGGCCATCCTTTCGGTATCATATTGGGAGAGGGCAAGCTGGTTGAAGGCTGCCCATATCTTGCATTCTATCATTTATTCATCTAAGATCAGTCAACATTCTCCATTTTCCTGATTTCTTTTTTATAGCAAAAATAGGTGAGTTCCACGGACTATTAGATGGCTCAATATGGCCGGCCTCTAACTGTTCTTTTACTATTTCAGTCAGGGCAGTTAGCTTTTCTTGAGATAGGGGCCACTGTTCCACCCATATGGGAGGTCCCTCCTTCCAAATTATTCGAGGGGTCCTCTGTCTCTTGTCTTTCTCAACAGTGACCCCTAGTGAAAACCCTGCCGTATAGATTGTATGGATAACCCCATCTCCTGAAGTATATCTCACCCCCAAAGATTTATTGGCAGATTTTTAAGGACATTAAGGCTGAAATTTTCCTGCCATCCCTTCTACTTGCCACGAGAGCCATTGAGCACTCTGTTGTGGCATCGTTACAGTCCCTACCCCTTGAAGAGGCATCTCTGTTTGGTTTAAAGGCCATGTCTGAGGCCACTGTATTCCAGCAATAACGGACTTATCAGCTCCAGTATCTATTAATCCTTCAAAAATTTTTCCCTCAATAATTAGTCTTAATGTGGGGCGACTATCAGTAATTGTTTGTGCCCAAAAGGCTTCTCTACCTGTACTACCAAACCCTTGCGCTCCCCTGACTTTGTTTTTAGTACTACTTGTGTTCATGTAGGGAATAATTATTAACTGTGCAATCCTTTCCCCCTTGATTGGCAAAAGAGGTTTAGGGTACAGAGAATACAGAAGAACATGAATTTCTCCGGTGTAATCAGAATCCACAACTCCTGGTAATATTACAAGTCCTTTTAGAGAAGAAGAGCTACGGCCAAGAATGAGTCCCATGGTCCCTTGAGGGATAGGGCCAAAGATACCAGTAGGTAGCGAACAGACTCCCATGGATGTAGTTATAGAATAGGAACATGCAGTAGGGAGATCAAGACCCGCACTACCTGGAGTAGCATGACACAATTCTTTTATTGTGGTTGGGTTGGCATGGGAACCGGAGGAATCAGGGATAATGCTGCTCCCATTGTTTGTTGGGGCCAGAGCAAGCCCCAGGAGGCGTTTCCCGAAACTGAATTGCCCTCTGTATCTGTATTGGAGCGACACTCATTAGCCCAATGTTTGCCCTTTTGACACCTAGGACAGACCTGTGAAGGTGATCGAGAGTTTTGTGCCTGGGGCTGACTTATGGGGGCTTTGCAATCTTTTTTCATGTGACCCTGTTTCCCACAATTATAACAGTGGTGATTTTTGCTGCCTTGAGGTATTGTAATGCCGCAGCAAAAGATTCAGCTAAGAAGGCCATTGTCCCTACGTTCTGGCACCTTTTTATCATCTCTACAATTGGTATGTCATCCCTTGTTCCAGCTAAGCACTCTCTACAGTCAGTGTTAGCATTATCTTTAGCTAATCTTTGCAACAGGATGGAAGCTGCCTCAGAGTTGCTGACACTTCTTTGAATAGCTAATGTCAGCCAAGCAACAAAGTCAGAAAAAGGTTCTTGAGGCCCTTGAACAAGCTTTGTATAACAAGTGGAGCGATTGGTTTTCCCTGGGACCTTCATCCATGCTGCACGAGCACACTGCATAATTTGCTCATAGGCATGTAAGTCATAATTTAATTGATCTCTTAATTCTGAATATTACCCAGTGCCAGTTAATTGTTCAAAAGTTATGTGTATACCTTGTCGATGATTCTGTCTAGCCTTTTCCTGACATAATTCATAAAACTCTGATTTCCAGATTAAATAATCACCTCCTTCTATTACTGTCGTGTCAAAGTCTGCCAATCCTGAGGAGCTAAAGCAGTTTGGGAAATGCTCTCCACTAGTGAAAGCACGTAGGGACTGTTAGTTCCATATTCATGTGCCGCATGTTTCAATTTTTTAGCAATTTTAGATCAAAAGAATGATGTTCTCTAACAACCCCTCCATTGGGATTTGCTGTTTCTGTAACAGGCAAAGCAATCTTTGGCTCTATAGGGACCTCTTGTCCTGTTGCTTGAGCCTTTCTTACAGCTCTGGTCACAATGTCCTCCTCCTCTAGACAAGGATTTAACAGGGATGAATACTGTGGAGGAGCTGTAGGGTATGGAGATTGTGAGGGGGGCCTTGAAACTTGAGCTACCTCATCACTTACTTTATTCTTAACTTCTGTTTTCCTTAACATTTTTGCCACTTCTTCCTCCCCTGTGGTGCCACAAGAGGCTTCTACCTTAATTGCTTTTGTGGACAGAGGCACCTCTTCTGATTTTTGGAGACATATTTTAAGTATGCTCCAAGTTGAGAAAGTGGACGCTGGAAAAACACCAGGTCCGCATTCTTGATAATATTCACGTAAGTGTTTACCTACTATTTCCCATTTTTCCATATCTACTGTCCCTTCTTTGGGAAACCAAGGACAGCATTTTTTCATTGTGTCTAAAAATTCATCCAGCTGTCCAGAAGTGATCAGCAATCCCCTGTCTCTTACTAATGATTCGAACATTTTCAAATAATATCCTCTGTCTTTCTGTTCTGCCGAGTAGCTCTGCCCCATATTAGCTAACTTTTATAGGATGCTACTTAGCCGGTGCGGTTTGCTTTCCCTTTAAATCTGAGACCCCGATAAGCTGCAGTCTCGTTCTGAGGTTCACTTTCACTTTAAGAGACCCCGATAAGCGGCAGTCTCGTTCTGATGTTCACTTTCACTTTAAGAGACCCCGATAAGCGGAAGTCTGGTTTCTTTTTAATCCCCACTTAACCTGGTGAAAATAAAAAACTGTACAGGAAAATTATCGCCCTACCTTGTTAGCATCTTCTCTTGACGACCAGAGCTCCTTTTCTAGTGCTGTTGACCAAATAGCCCACCTTGTCCAGGGCCACTTTGCCGGGGGAAGCCTTCCTTTCAGGTCCCTGTCTAGGCGCCAAATGCCGGGAGCGCCTGCATCCCTGGCTGTGGTCTGATGCCGGCAGAGTGTGAAGAGAGAAAGAAACACGGGCAAGGTGAGAGCAGTGAAGAACAAACTCTGTTTATTGATCTGAGGGCTCAGGCTTATATAGTACTGGATTAAGCAATAGTAACATTGTTATTCATGAAAAGTACGAATCTAATTAGGTGATTTCCTTACTTCTTGTACCTTGTCTGTTACATTCTTTCCTGCATCCTGTCCTCTACCACATCCGTTTCCTCCCTTCCTGCATCCTGTTCTCAAGAGACAGAACAGGGGGGTGGTAAGCCGACATCCTGAGTTTCACAGCTGTCAGGCTTGGTACAAGCTGCAGGTAAGACCCGGGCTGGCCTAAGCCTCCAGCTCCCCAAAGCTGGCCCTCTACAGATAACAGGTATGTTTCATCTTCAATCCTCTGGATTCATGTTGTATGTATTGTATTGACCTAATTCTAAATTGTTTAAAAATTATTTTTCCGTATACTGGTGCTGTCATTGTATAAATTGTTCTAGTGCTACTCCTCTCTGAGCAGATCATAGATGTTTTCCCAGTTTTCTCTGAACCTTTCTATTTCATCAATTCTTGTGCAAGAACAATATTCCAGTATATTAATATACCATGATTTATTTACTGAACCGGTCCTCACTTTCCTATACAAATGTTAGTTAATGTAATAATGATCATTATAATTACATTATTCATATATATATATATATATATATATATATATATATATATATATATATATATATATATATATACTCCTTACACAAATAATTTCTTATTTCATAGCAATATTCTATTATGTTCATGTTCCACAATTTCTTAAGCAATTGTCTAATTAATGGATATCTATTGTATTTCCAATTTTTTCAGTTTTAATCAGATAATGAGTTCTTTTTAATGCTTGACATTTTGTAAATTTTTGGTTCTTCCAAGGTGGTATGATCTAAGTAGAGATTTTTGCTACTCTCCTGGCCTGTGCTCTGGTCTATGAGTGACCACAAGCACTCTATACTTCCCTGGAACTCCACTGTGACTGTAAGCTCTCCTGTGCTAGTGCTCCTCCTTGCCCCAGGACTGCCACCCAGGACTGTGACCCTGATCTGAGTATAGGCAAAGCAACAGAGTCCTTCCTCAGGGCTTGCAAAGAGACCCTGTAATCTCCATTTGACCAGTTGTTTGACCCTCTTACTGTTTTGGGGTGAGAACTCTGGGAGCAGCTGCTACCATTGCTGATTCAGTGGTTCTCAAGGTGTGCTCCTGCTTTGTTGTGGGTGGGGCTATGCTGGCATGGCCTGCATTGGAGTATGCTCCACTTTCACCTGAGTGCTACAGACTCTCCGGCTGACCTAAATTGTCCAGCACTATAAACTGGAATTATCTAAATACCAGCATTGGTATCTGGGGGCTAAGAGGTCTGCAAACCACCACTGCTGCCACTGATTCAGCTGCCCTCAGTCCTGCTCCTGGTTGCTGAGGCCCTGTCTGCACTGCTATGGCCTTCACTAGACTGTGCTCCTCAATCACCCTGGTGCCCCAACCTCTCTTGCTGACCTTCTCAGTTTTCTTGGGCTGTAGATTATTTTCAGTCTGTCTTTTGGTGGATTCTGAGGGTCTAGAATTTGTTTAGAATCATTATTTAAAGGTATGTGGAAGGATTTCAGGGAGAGTTCAGGTGAGTTTCAGCCTTTACTCAGCCATCTTGACTCCATGTCTGGACTTTTAAGCTTTTGGACTTGCCATGTTTTTCCAGGTGACCTATAATCCTTAAGTTGTCTTTTTTTTGTATCCTTAGAGAGCAATATATTTTACTTATATAGAGATGTTTTTTTTTAAACGTTACTGATTGTTACTCTTCTCCTTCCAGGCTGTTCTTGTCTTTTGCATACTTATATTCCCAATCGCTTATTCTTTCTTTTTATCTTTGGTGAGATTTTCCTCCATTTATTCAATTTTTTCAATGCAGCCAATTATGTATGTTATGCAGGAGATAAATTCAACTTTTACAACTCACTCCCTCTCTTTCTCTCTCTCTCGGGAATGAGGTTAAGTGACTTACCCAGGGACACATAGCTCATAAATGTCAATTGTCTAAGGCCTGATTTGAATTCAGCTCCTCCTGACTCCAGGGTGAGTGCTCTATCCACTGTACCACCTAGCTGCCCCCAACTTTCACTGCTCTCATTTCTTTCCTGCACTATTTCTTGCAACATGAGGAAACATTCTGCTGTGACTCCATGCTGTCACTTCCCAAGCGACCTTGAGAATCCATAAAGCCTTCTCTTGGTTCAGGTATTGATTAATTTTTCTTTGTATTGAAATATTTATTTTTTTCTTTGGAATTATTTAAGTGTTCAAGGGTCTGTTTTCTTATGTTAGTAATATCTTCCTTATTGGTTCATTTGATTTTCTTCAAGGTCTCTAACTGGATTTTCTTCTTATTGACATCTTTGGAAATGTCAGTCTTTTTTCATTATATTCACCTATCCCATGCCTTCTAACTCCTTCCACTTTGATGTAGATTCCCTGATATCTGGACCTGAAATCTACCCAAACTCTTCCCGTAGTAGGTGGATTCACATTTGAGAGGCCCCAGCGTCAGCCTGTGTGACTTCTAAAAGGAAAAAATGGCTTCAGATGGATGCCAGGACCTTTTCATTCAGATCTGGTGGAGTCGTACACATTCTGACTTCCTCCTCCAGTTCCTTCTGTTCCTTAGTTTTTCTAGCTAACACCTGCTGCAGCACAGCATTCTGCCATACCGCTACTCCATAGAGAGCAAAAATCGGATTTTCTATACCTCCACCTCTGCTGCACAGTGTGGATTAGAAAGAATTTAGTTCTTTTGTAACCATGGGTGAAGTTGTGCCACCCCTGCAAGGGTGTAGCAGCTGGTGTGAGAGGGAATTTTGAGTGAACATGTTAGGGATTAGGTATAATAGACCTTCTCTTCTGTTAATTCTTCAGTTTGCTGCCTTGTTAGAATTCTTGGTGCTTAAATGGTGTTGCTAGCTGAACCTGCTTTTTCTTCTCATGAATTATTGTTATTTTGGAAACATTTGAGAGGTTGTGAGGATTGGAGAGGAAAGAGATTTCTCCATTTTGTTCATCACATGACTAAGAATATATGATCAGATTTTGATACAAATTTATTTATATTCTTGCTGAAGGTAATCTAAAAAAGCTTTTCCCCCCAGAAGGTGTGGTTTCTAATGTAGCATTCCCTCTTGGTCTACTCCTCTACATCATGTTTACAGGTTAGATGATGAAGAGGTCAAGAACTCCAGGTATTTGTGAGTCCACCCAAGGACTCAAACCACTTCACAGAACTAGTGAAGCAAAGAAAACAATTAGAGTGTGAACTTTTGAAGTATAAATATGAGGCACACTTTTCCACAAATATACACTGAGTCAATGGGAAGAGTGTGCCCATGCATAGTCTGCTACTTAAAAGATCCATGTAAGTAATACATGTGGCCAAGTCCACTCAAGTTTCTGCCACTTTGAGACCCTGGCTTCCTTTCTCTTATTGTGGAATTTCCATATTGCCCTTTAAAAAAGTTTTAAAATTTATTTTATTTTAATTTATAGAATAAAAAACCCTTCCATAATATAGTATAATAAAAGTGATTGCATATGAAACTGAAAATCTATTTATGTACAGCTTGCTATTCCTTTAAATAAGTTTAAATAAACTTTTAAAAAGTTATCATGTAAATATCTTTTTTTATTCCCCCACCCACCCTAGAGATGGCTATGAGACTGAAACATGTATATTTGTAAAATCATTCTACAATCTATTTATCAGATCTTTCTCTTCATGCTGATAGTATTTTGTTTTACATGCCTTTTGTAGTTAATCTGGGTATTTATAGGGGTCAAAATGTTACTTTTTCTGGGAACAGTATCTTTGCTGGCCAGTTCTTACAATTTTATTCACTGGGGCTGCTTTTCTCCTTAGCTTAACTTCTGAGAGCAGAGCTGACTCACCATCTACTTAAAATAGAGCTGGATAGAATGCTTTTTTTTTTATGAAGGCAAGGGGAATGGCTAATCTAGACTTTGATTGCATGGCATTTGTTGCCTTCATCATATAAGCAAGCACCCTAAATACTCTCAGGTTGATCAAAAGTGTTCATGTTAACTAAGGGAGTTAAAAATATAAAGTTTTATTTAAATTTGATTTAGAAAGAGTGAATTAGACACTCCCAAGTTTTGCAACCTTTACTATCTGTGAATAGGACACATAGGGTGATCACTTTATGTTTGAAATGGAAAAAGTTTAAAAATCTAAGACCCTTATACCAGGATGTCTGAAACAATGACTTATACAGTCATCACTTGAAGACTACCAATCTATGCTTTTCTCTTCTATAGTCGTTGACCTTTGTTCACAACTGTGTTGTATATAAATTATCCTTAATTTGGTAAATAACAGAGTAAGAAGGAGCCACCCAAAATGTAATAACAATAACAGGGAAAAGAAACCAAATAAACATGGCTCAGACTCCTTGCTGTGTGATGAAGACACCATAGATATAATGGTGATTAAGAGAGAGATTGTTGGCTTTTTATTTGTTGTTTATTCCCCCCACTGAGTTGAGTCCTTGAGAAAAAAAAAAGATGATTTTGGAAAGATTCTAGATATAGAACTCTAAAGGGATAAGGGCCCTGAAATTACAAATATCTCTTCTTTAACAAAAGAATGTGGAAGTGAGAATGGAAACATGTTTCTGAGCATACAAAGTATTCAGCAGATGGCAGCAGAGCTAGATATTCTGGGTGATGGAAATGGTACTTGAAATGGTCATTGGAAATGGAAGATGTTTGAGAAGGTTTGACAATTAGAAATGGGCCTCAGGTGGGTTAGAAATTTATTATGAGTGCAGAAAAGCCTACTACACGTGATCCAACACTTTAGAGTTATTGAAGTGATGTGGGGTGGTTGACACTGAGTCAAAACCATCAGTTCTGAAAGTTTCCGTGTCAACAACATTCCCTAGTGCTTTGGAACTAGCTCTAAGAGAACTGTCAGAAGTTCAGGAAAGGAACTTCTCCCTGGGAGGAAGAAGGTGTTCTTCCTCTTTTTGAATAGAGCAAGACATGCAAATTGGTTCCCTCCCTACTGGGATGAAAAGCAGCCCCAAACCTGTACCTGTACCTCCTCTGGGAGACAAGCTCAAGCTCTTTGTGTCCTTCCCTGCAGAGGACTTATCTGGAAACTCACCATGAAATTTAGGCTGAACTGGATTTTCCTTCTGACTATTTTCCAAGGTAGCTTTATGGAGAGGAAGGGACAATATGAAGTGGTGACTTCATGTGACTATTGACTTTAATGCAATGTCTCTGTGTTGCAGGTGTCCAGTGTGATGTGGAGCTGGTGGAGTCTGGAGGAGATGTGACACAGCCTGGGGGATCTCTGAGTCTCTCCTGCAAAGGTTCTGGATTTACTTTAAGCAGCTACAGGATGAGCTGGGTCCGCCAGGCTCCAGGGAAGGGACTGGAATGGGTTGCATACATTAGTAGTAGTAGTAGTAGTACATACTGTGAAGACTGTGAAAGATCGATTCACCATCTCCAGAGATAATGGCAACAGCATGTCATATCTACAAATGACTTCCGTTGAGACTGAGGAACAAGCTGTGTATTACTGTGCAAGAGACACAGTGAGGAAAAGCAATGTGAGACCAGATAAAAACTTCCCCTGCCTGGAGGTGAGGTTACAGTGAGGCAAGAAGTGGACTGAGCTCATGATGCACAGAGTAAAAGATACCTAGATCCAGCAACAGGTGTAGAGTGAATTTTTATTTATGGCTTGTGGTGTTTTTTCTTCTATCCCAGGAGAAAGCAACTTTTCCAGTACCTAGCCATCATTCTTAGTGACTCACTCTCAGTCCCACCTCTACCCCCAAATCAATGGTATTTAGGTACTGTCCATTCTACTTTTATTACAAATCTAGTATACTCTCCTTTCTCTCCTCAAGGTGCTTCAACCACCTTGAGGTAGGCCTTTACCAATTCACCCCTGGACTCTTGTGCTAGCCTGATACTTCTTCTCCCAGCCTTAGTACTCTCTTCACTCCAGTCCACACTGAACTGGAGCTATTAATACCAACTTCCTAAAACATAGATCTGACCATGTTCCCCAAATTCTGGTGACTGCAGGATAAAATATAAGTTCTGATTTGGCCTTTTAATCCTTTTGTGGCATGGCTCCTTCCTGTCTTATTCTACCTTAGTCCTTTGCACATACTCGTCAATCCAATGGCACTTATCTCCTTGCTGTTCCTTTCATGACAAATTCGATCTCTCTGCTATGCATTTTTACTGGCTGGAATTTTTCTGCTCCTCATCCCTGCCTTCTGGCCTCCTTGACCTCCTTAAATCTTACCTAAAATACTCCCCACCTTGTATTTTCCCTGTCCTCTCTAATTCCAGTATCTTTAAGCTGCATAAACACACACTCATTCACACACACACACACACACACACACACACACACAGGGGGATAGATTGATGGTGCAGTATTATTTTCATGTCTCTCTGAATGAGACTGACTTCCTTAAAAACAGGACAATTTTTTGCCTGTCTTAATATCCCTAGTATTTAGCACTGTGCTTGGCACATAATTTACTATGCTCAATAGAAAAATTCTTGTTGCTGATTTGACCTTCTATTTCCTTTTCAATGAGGCTCTCCCATATTGCTGAGATTTGTTGTATTTGTATTTTCCATGTTATATACAGAATGAGTAAATTCTCTGACATTTTGACATATTGACATGAGGTATTAGAAATTATTGAGTATTATTTGAATTAAATTCAACAAAAAGTAAATTATGGCACCTTTCTCTAAGCAAGATAACATTCTATTATCAAGGTCGGTAACCTGAGAACAAGATGGGTCAATAACTGCCTTAGTCCCCAGCCAAAGACCACAAGCAAAAACCAGCTCCCCTTGTATAGATTTTGGCAAATACAGAACAAAGAACAGAACAGGATAGGTGACATCAGGGGCTTCAGGTCAACATGATTTTTTATATAGGTGAAGTGTGGGGAACAACACGATTCTCCCTTGGTCACATGGTCCAGGTCCCTGGCATTTTGCTACCTCACAGTGTCCCCAGCTTACTGGCCACTCCCATGAAATCCTCCTTAGACTCCTCCTCCAGTCACCCCAGACTACTTGGTCACTCCTAAATCCTACCCAAAGTCTTTCTCTATAAAAGTTCTGTCTTTCCTCCTTAAGGGACTCAGATTCTTAACATTTGGCCCAGTAGCATTAGCAATATGCTTAGATTCCTCAAGAGTCTGTCCAATCTGGGAGATTCTTTAAATCTCACCCAACCCAATGTTCTAATAAACCTTTTCTTTGGCTGAAAGAAGGCTTCTTTTGAATTCATTTGAGCAGGACCTGGGTGCTGTGATTTTTGGGGTCCCAGCTCTCCTACACCTCTAAAGCTCAACAGATCCATTTTAATTTTAATTTTCTCAGTATTATATGCATACAGAAATCTCACATACATTATGTGTGACATATAAAAAGTTTGAGAGGCATAGCTCCTCAATAATTAATCATTTTATTAATAATGCTAGCATGTTATTGATAAAAGGATGGCCATTTGGCCATATCTCTTTGACAAAAAAAGCCCTCATGAACCCATTCAACATGGAAAAATGTGTGTTCTTGAGAGTTGAAATCAACTCTGATTGGTCAACAAGAAGAGAATGAATATTATACTGAGACATGGACCTATGCTACTGAGGGTGTGGGGTATATGATTCCAATCACTTGGTTTTGGTCAAAGAGAATTATTTGGATCCATGTCCTCATCTGACAAAAGGGAGAATCCACATTTTCCAGACTTGTCTGAGTAAATCACAATGGGCTTCAATCCATTAATTCACCGAACTTTACCTTTTGAAAGATCTGAGCTCTTCCTCTCAGTATCAGCCCTTCAAGGGCTGCCTGAGTAACCCACAGGGAGTGACTTCTGGATGAGGAAGAAGAAGGGCAAAACCTTGGCCTTATTTAAAGAAACAGTTATTAAATGTAAGAGAGAAATAATTATTTCTCTCAAATGCATAAACATGACTTTACATAGAGACTAATGAGTGTCCCATTCTTATCTTGTAAAGAAATGTAAAGAAATGTTTATACTTTGCTCCTTTATTTGATATGAGAAATTTCGTTAATCCAATTGAGGAGATTTATAATCATGAATGAAAATGACATTGCATGGGGAACTTCTAGTGATTGACTGACCAATATAGCCAAAAAACTATTAAGGCAAGTGGATAAACCTTGCTGGAATAACTTATTAAAAAGGATTTAAATTATTTTTTAAAAGAAAGGAAGATCTAGATGTTCCACTCAGGTGCCCTCTCATCGCAGTGCCTTGGGTTCCTGTAGTCAACATTGAGCAGTGACTGCCTTCTCAGCTCCATAACATGAAAGTTGAGAAAAGATTTTCAATGTAGTTATCATGATCATCATCTCAGACAGTGACTATCCAGCTCCTCTAACCTTAATGAAAAGACACAATCTCTACTTCTGGTCACTAATACAGAATTCATAATGTGTGTTCATGGAGGCAGATACTCTGGTACTGGCAAATGTTGACAAGCTTTTTGAGAGAGAGAGAGAGAGAGAGAGAGAGAGAGAGAGAGAGAGAGAGAGAGAGAGAGAGAGAGAGAGAGAGAGAGAGAAGGTATTGGCATCACCAGACTCAGATTGGTCTGACTGTTTCAATTCCACTCTTTGTTTATTGATCTTCTGCTGAGATATACAGTCAGCTGTTATGCATGGCTTCTAAACAGGGCAGCTTTGGTTTTGGGGATCAGAGTTTGATGAACATCTTCTTTAACTGTTGGGCAACAACAAATATCAGAAAGCACCTGGCATTTATTTATAACCTAAGCAGCATTATTATATATTTCTACCATCCAGCATTTAAGGCACTTGGGGCAACGGCAGAATTCATGCATCTCCTGAGATGAATCAAGTCATGGAATTATACTCTAACCCCAAATGAAAAGTTGCATGAATGACATTTATGAACCCACATGACTCACAATTCCTCACTGTTTGGTGGGATATCTTCAACACCAACATTTTGCCTTTCTCTAGCAGTTTGGTGTTGGCAAAGATCCTCACAGAGAAAGTCCTAGATGCAATCTCACATATTACCACAGGGGACTTCAGCCCTCCATTCCAACCATTTTTATCCTTGGGTGAACATAAGTAGTGGTGGAAGCAAGGCCAGCTGATTCCATAGGAGCAAATTTCTTCAACAATATGAAGGAGAAACTGGACATTCAATTCCAGTAGGAACACCACAGATTTCTTTATGCAAACACTGACAGCACAGGACAGGCTCTAGATAATGTAGCATCTAGAAAAGTGTTGCATATGGTTCATTATAGTTGTTAGTGGCTATGACTAAAGCTCCTCATTTGTACATTTATAGTACTAAAGTTGGAAACTGACAGAAGTCAAGAAGTAAAAAGCTCATTTTCTGGTCAACTAATTGGCTCCTCACATTCAGAGAATATTGAAGAAACTCTTTTTTAATGTGAATTACAAATAAATTTGGTGAGTGGGAATGAAGTCATTAAACTATGGGCCTCAGTTTCTGAAACCTGAAGAACTGGGCTCCAATCATTTCTCTTTATAAAGATAAATGGGAAAGCCACTAATATTTGCCTTGAAAAATTTCTGTCTCATATAGATATTTCAGGATTGATCAGAGACTGTCCTAGTGGTCCCAGTTCTTCTTTTATGGAATAGCAATGTAATACTGTCAAATTGAGTCACAACTTAATAACTGTTACCAGAAATGATGGTACCCTTTTAACCTCTCTTTAAATGTTTTTTTAAAAAACCAGTTTTCGTATGTTGTAAGGTAGCATGCAGTTCTATGCATTTTGGGGATGAGTGAGTTTTTCGAATGTTTACTTCCGGTGGCACTATGCATAAGAGTAAAGACTTAGCAGTGAAAATAGGAAGTTAGAAACGGAATGTATTCTTACAGTTCTTGGGACACATATTCATTATTGGTGGAATTGTGATCATTTTGGAGAGCTAAAATTGAGTTATTAAACTGCCTATACCCTTTGACCCCACAATACCACTACTAGGTCTATTTCCAAAGATGATTCGGGAAAAAGGAAAATAACTTAGATGTTCTAAAATATTTATAGCAGCTATCTTTGTGGTGGCAAAGAACTGGTAATTGTGGAAATGTCAGTCAGTTGGGGAAATGGATGAAACAGTTGTGCTGTGTGATTGTGACGGAAAGCTATTGTACTATAAGAAACATTGAGCAGGATGCTCTCACATATGCATAGAAAGAATTACATGAACTGATCAGTGGAACAGTGTAGACATGCAGCAAATGACAATAGTAAACCTGTAGTTGATAAATGTGAAAATTTAAGCTTTTGGATAAGAATTTCTTATTGGTCAAAATTGTTGGGAAGGTGAAGAGCAGTGTGACACAAACTGGGCCAATGTAATAAGACCAATGTCATACCATTTACCAAGATTGGTTAGTGGTTGTCCTTTGTTTTCAAAGAGGACCAAAATGACATCACTATGTTAGAGTCAAGTTACAGTGCATTGACTGTGGTTGATCAGACCAATACAAGCTCAGAATGCTCTACCACAAGTTGGCACAAATAGTCCACCTGTGAACATTTGGGGTGGATTCTCTAAATTTGCCATCTTGCATTTCTTTTGAGCTTTTCAATTTTGCTTTGACCCTAGGGCACAGCACCTTCTCTGATGAGAACATGCCACTGTCCTGTGCCAGTGTCACATAATCAATTCCAACATTCTCAATTTTTTTATTGTTTTCAGACAGTTTGGATTAAGTGAGTTGCCCAGGGTCACACAGCTAGTAAATGTCATGTTTGGTCTGAGGCCGAATTTGAACTCAGGTGCTCCTGACTCCAGGGCTGGTGCTCTATCCCCTGTGCCACCTAGCGGCCCCATTTCCAAAATTCATAAGAGATCTTCATCATTTTTTCTGACCCCGATATGAGCACTTGCTCTGTGTGAGTTCCCCATAAGACAGTCTTTTTGGCAAGCACACGTTTGGCATTTGAATGATGTGGCCAGTCCACTGAAGCTGTGCTCTCTGCAGTAGAGTTTGAATGCTTGGCAGTTCAGCTCAAAAAACACCTGAGTGTGTGGTATCTTATGTTACCAGGTGATCTTCAGAATCTTCTTAAGACAGTACAAATGGAAGCAGTTTATTTTTTCTGGCATGGTGCTGGTATATTGTGTAAGTTTCACAGGCATACAACAATGGGGTTAGCCCAACAGTTCTCTAGTCCTTGTGTTTGGTAGTAAGTCTTATATCTCTTGTCTTACACTCTTTCCTTTGAAGGCTCCCAAGTACTGAACTAGCTCTGGCAATGCATACATCAACCTCATTATCAATGTGTACATCCCTGGAAAGTATTCTGCCAAGGTAAGTGAACTTATCCACCTCCTGCAAAACTCCATTTGCTGTGACCAGTGGTTCCATGTATGGATGGCATGGTGGTGTTGCTGGAACATCTGAGCATTGTTGGTGTTGTTAGACCAAAATGAGCACAAACAGCAGAGAACAGATCCATTCTTTGCTGTACCTCAGCTTAGAGGCGCATTGAGTCACAGTCATCTGCAAACAGAAAATCATGCATTGACACTTCCTCTACTTTGGTCTTGGCTTGTAAGCTTTTCAAGTTGAACAATTTACCATCAGTGCTGGAGCTGATTTTGATGCTTATATGTCCTCATTGAAGGTGTTTGACAACATGGCTGAAAAAATCATGCTAAAAAGCATGGGAGCAAGCACACAGCTTTTTTCCACTCCATTGGTGAATAGGAGAGCAGAAGACCATGGTCCATTATCTAGAACTTGGCAGGCATACTCTCATGAAATTGATATATTTATGATGATCTTCCCTTGGGATCTAAACTTTGACATAAGATAAGTTCAAAATGTATGCAGGACCTAGATAGATAGATTGAAATTATCAAAAATTAGAAGAATATGGCCCATTTTACCTATTAGACTTATGGGGTGGAAGGCACCTTATGAATAAAGAAGAAATACAGGGCATTGTGTGGCATAAAATGAATATCAATTACATCAAATCAAAAAGGTTTTGTACAAATAAAACCAATGTGGCCAAGATCAGAAGGAAAACAGAAAATTGGGGGAAAAATTTTAAAGATGCTTTCTTAGATAAATGTTTCATATATGCTAAGTAAATCCTTTGTCTAATTTATAAGAATATAAGTCATCTCCCAATATATAAATTGTGAAAGGATATGAACAGGCAGTTTTTCAATGAAGAAATCAAAACTATAGTCATACGAAAAATGCTCTAAATCATCATTAAACCACTTTAAGACACCTTAAACCTATCAGATAGATAAAATGTTGGAGGGGATATGGAATAATTGGAACACATTCACTGTTGGTGGAACTGTGAACTGATCCAACCATTTTATCGATCACCTGGAATTATGTCCAAAGAGTTAGAAAACTGTTTATAATCTCTGTCCCTGGAATACTACTATTAAATCTGTTTCCAAAGCTAATTTAAGGTAAAAAGGAGAAAGAATCTATGTGTTCGAAAATAATTATAGCAGCTCTCAAAGGACTGGAAATTCAGTGGATGCTCATCAATTGGGGAATGGCCAAACAAGTTGTGATATTTGATTATGACGGAATACTACTGTGTCATAAGAAATGATAAGTGGATAGATTTTAGATAAAACATGAAAGGCTGAAATATGAAGAGTGAAATAAGCAGAACAGAAGAACATTGTACGCAGCAGCAAAACAACTATGAATGACTAAGTCTTTTGGAGTATTATAAATACGCAAATGAACTACAAAGGACCTATGAAGGAATATACTATCCATACCCATAGAAAGAGATATAGAATAGAAGATGTTTAGTATGGTTTTACATACATACAAATACAAAATACATATACATATATACACACACATGTACAAACAGACACACAAACATATTTGTGTGTAATCGCAGCCATCTGCGAGATGGGAAGGGAGGGAGAAAAAAAGTGCACAGCAGAGAACAAAATAAAATCTAGAAGAAATACAGAAAACCAGGGTAGCTTTGAAAATGATATGTAGTATTACAGAGTTTTTTTAAAAAAGTAAACAATAAAATGGAAATTCATTGTGTCATACTGAATCCTCTTTTTCGTTGTGCTGTGTACATAAAGCTCTTGTTTTGGTTTTTTGTATTTAAGTTTAAAATGAATAAAAATTTTAAAAAATTAAAAATTAAATTGCAAAAGCACACAAAAAAGAAAAGGTTGAAGAACAGGGGTAGGATTTTGATTATTATCTAGTTATAGAAGAAATTGTAGGGGTACTGAGTCAAATGCACATTAACAGAATTTAGCCTTCTCGAGAATTTTTGCCTTTTCTTCAGAAAGTACACTAAAAGAAAAATGGTTGAAATGGTTAAAAAACAGTGCCAAGGGATTTTGAGATTCAGAAAAGTAGGAAATATTGCTCTTGCAGTGAATGTGTATTGTATGTGTTTCTCACCCTGGAAAATCCTTTAAGAGATTTTGCACACTGAATAGACTCTCCCAGGGTTGTGAGGATAAAAAGTGATAGTATTTCTAAAGCTCTTTGCAAACCTTAAAGAGCAATATGAAAGGTAATTATTATTATTGTTATCATCATGATGATGTATGAAGACGATATGTAGTCTCTCTTTCCATGAGATCAGCTGAGTGTGTTGATCTTCCTAAAGAGAATTATGCAGGCATTAGGTTTTCAAAGAAACAAACAAAAGAGTGAGCTAGGCAGCCCTTGTGACTTAGAAGGCAAACAGATCCATGTCCAGAAGAAGTCTGATCAATTATTGACATAAATTTCTTTACTCCTTTATTAAAGGGATTTCAATCATCTTCAGGGAAACTGAAAAGCATGGTTTTTTTTGTTTGTTTTGTTTTCGTTTTTTTTTTGTCTAGGCAATGGGGTTAAGTGACTTGCCCAGGGTCACACAGTTAGTTAAGTGTTATGTATCTGAGCCCAGATTTGAACTCAGGTCCTTCTGAATTCAGGGCCATTGCTCTGTCCACTACACCACCTAGCTGCCCATGAAAACCATGTTTTAAGGAGAATGAGTCACATAGACCTGAAAGCATACTGTCTGAATAGGACTGACAGAAATTTTCCACCTTTATAACAACTTAACTATATTCTATTTATTTTGTTGTGTTTTATTTTTCCCAAATTATATGTTAAAACAATTTTCAAATGTGTAAAAAAAGTTTTGAGTTGCAAATTTTATCCTTCCTATCCTCCTTTCCTACCCTTCCCATCCTTGAAACAGTAAGCAATCCAATGTACATTATACATGTGTGTGCAATCATGTAAAACATTTCCATGTTAGTGATTTTCTACAAGAAGACTTGAATAAAAAAAAGTGAAAGAAAGAAAGTGAAAAATTGTCATGCTTCAGTCTGCATTCAGTCAATATCAGTTCTTTCTCTGGAGATGGATAGAATGCTTCATCATGAGTCCTTTGAGATTGTACTAGATTGTTCTATTGCTGAGAGCAGCCAAGTCAGTGACAGCACTTCCTCATACAATTTTGCTGTTAATGTATCCACTGTTCTCCTGGTTCTGCTCAATTCACTTTACATCAGTTCATGCAAGTCTTTCTAGGTTTTTGAAATCATCCTGCTCATCATTTTTAGAGCACAATAATTTTCCATCACAATCATATATCACAGTTTGTCCTGCCATTCCTCAATTGATGGGCAACCCTCAATTTCAGTTCTTTGCCACCACAAAAGGATACCCTTTCATCCAGCAACACTACTGCTAGGTCTATATCCCAAAGAGAATAAAAAAGGGAAAAGGATTCATTAGTAAAATTTAACTACATTCTACATAATCCATTGAATTTTAATTTCTTTCCAAAATAATGAAGCAGTGACAGTAAAATGAAAATACAAGTCCTGTGCCAGTGAAGGAAGAAAAAAACATACAAAATTGACACAGTTCAGATTCTACGCACTATATAAGATTTCATAATCCCAATGCCTGATACAAAACTAATTTATTTTTTGGAAAGGTCCTAATGGACTCATAAACCCCTACCCTTACTTTACCACCCTCACCCCTCTCCCCTATGGAATAACAGTACTGACCTACCTCATTCCCTGCTCAGTAGAGAAGAAAGAGAAAGTTGAAAAGAGCAGGGAAACAATACTTTATCTCTTGAGGACTTAGTGACAGCAGACTTGGGAGCTCTGAGTAAGGAGAGAGGTGCCTTCATTTTGAAGCTCAGTCCAAAATGCTCTACCCCTGACAATGGAGAAGACAAACTCATGCCTAGAGAACTGTGTCACTGCCCAGCATACACAAGGAGCTTCTGTTAGAAACAGACAATGAAGCCTACAGAACATCTCCTGTCTCTTTCATGCCTTATTCCTCCAGCTGGAAGAGGGATATGAGAGAACATGATTAGCACTAGAGGTAAATAACAGGCAGATCCCAAGTATTTTTTAAAAATTAAATTACTTTGAACAAATACTAAAACACACAAGAAGAAAAGAAGGAACAGTATAAAGTTAAATGTTAAAAATATAATAAAAAGAAGAAAAGAAAAAATAAAATGCATTCCCATTTGCACAGCAAAACATGAGATGATTGAAAATATACAGCAATAAATTTCCACTTCATGAAAGCCTATATACTATGCATTTTGTTTAGAACTATCCATATTTGCTTCCTTCTAAGTTTTCTTATACATATATTTTATAATATATGTATGTATGTATATGTATATATGTACATGTGTATGTACGTGTATGTGCATATATAAATATAAATATGTGTATTCCAATTCTAAAAATAAGAAAGGGCACTAGAATGAAGCATGGGAGCCAAGGGACAGGGGCAGAGATACTGAGAAAAAAGTAACCCATGAGGAAATTCAGTTCAAAATCAGTCAGAAATAGAAGGAGATTGACTCAGAAAATATCAGAAACAGAAATGCTTTATAAGCATTCTCTTGGTATGAAAACAGTTGGAATGATGGGTAATTTCAATGAGGCTGGAGCTCGTCTCTAATATGTGCGTGGCAGGCATCAAACAAAGCAGGATAGAGACAGGAGAGTCAGGAAGCAGACAGAAGTTTAATTTCAAAGTGATGGAAAATGGCTTGCAATCATGGACACATATACCGGAGCTCCATCCCTAGTGTAGGACTTGAAGCATTGTGGGGAGATCTCAGTATTTATACTAATGGCTAAGTAGTGACCTCTGACATTGACAAGGGTAAAATTAATAATGTGACAAATTTGATTCAAAGCAGGGCTTCATGACTGCAACATGGGTACTAATGGTGCTTGTCCATACTCAGAGTTCACCTAATGCTGGTGTGTAACAATTCTGGGATTTTGCTGTGGCTGAGATCATGCTGAGGGTGAGCACAAAGGATTGTTTTCAAAGGAAGCTCAGGGCATAACCTGCTTGCTGAGCCTTAGCTCTGGAAAACAAGGTGTCTCCTTGTATCTTGTCAGGAAGGACAGACACTGTCTTTCTCACATCAATATTGAATGTTATTTTTTTCTTTTTTTAATTATTAAGTCCTTTTGAATGATCAACAATCACTTCCACAAGCTTTTGAGTTTTAAATTTTTCTCCCCTTCCCTCCCCACCTGTCTCCCCAAGACAGCGAGCAAACTGATATAAGCTAATATTTTATATTCTTAGTGTCATAATATGTTCTCCAGGGCTTTAGAGCCAGTTCTGGAGGATCTTTCTTTTGCATTTCAGGGAGAGGACTAACCCAAAGGAGATGGCAGCTGTTCTTTCTCTTGTTGAAGAGGGTAAAACATGCAGATTTCTTTCTCCCTTGGTATGAAAACCAGCCCAGAATCTTTAGCTGCAGGAGAGGGCTTCAGTCTTGTGTGGCTTCTTCTTTATCCTGAAGACTGACCTTGTGGAGATTCCACACTGGAATTTCGGCTGAATTGGATTTTTTTTTCGATGATGCAACCGGGGTTAAGTGAGTTGCCCAGGGTCACACAGCTAGTTAAATGTCAAGTGTGTGAGGCTGGATTTGAACTCAGATCCGGATATCCCAGTGTCTGTGCTTTGTCAATTACACCACCTAGTTGCCTCCTGAATTGGATTAAAAAAAATTACTTTCTTTTTAATTCATAGAACAAAACAAACATTTTTATAACACAGTACCATAAAAAAGATGATTGGACATGAAACTGCAAAACTACCATGTACAACTTGCCATTCCCTCCAAATATACAACAATATTATCACGTAAATTTTTCTCCTGCCCCACCTCCCCACCCTAGATGTGGATGGCAACCATTACATCAAAATATGTTTATGTATATATATGTACACTTATTCTATTTATACACTTCTATTTATCAGTTCCTTCCCTGGACACAGTTAGCCTGTTCCTTCCTATGTCCTTTATTTTTAATTTGTGTATTCATAATACTCAAAATTACTTAGTTGCTCAAAATTGTTCTTAAAACAATATTGCTTTTACTGTGTAGAAACTCTTGGTCCTGCTCACTTTGCTCTTTGTCATTTTATGCAAATCTTTCCTTGCCTTCCTGAATTGGCATTTTATTCTGATCATTTTCCAAGGTAGAATTTTGCACATGGAGAGACACTGTTGTTTTGGTGTGACATGACTGTTGTCTTTAAATGCAATCTCTCTGTCTTTGTAGGTATTCAGTGTAATTTTCAGCTGGTGGAGCTTGGCAGAGGTGTGAGACTTCCTGGGGTGTCTCTTGCTCCTCTCCTGTAAAGGTGCAAAGATTCCTGTAGAGAATCACCCTCAATGACTACTGAATGCGCTGGGTCTGCCACACTTTTGGGAAGGGGTTAGGTAGGTCTCCGTTATTAATAGTGATGGCAGTGAGAAATACTATGCAGTTACCGTGATGTGTTGTTTGATCCCCAAGTATTTCACTCTTGAACGTTTGATTTCAGGAAAAAAATTCCCACTTAGGCCTTACTTAAAAGTGCATGCCCTTTTGTTTTAATTTTAAGATCATCATTTCTGTGGCTGAGATGAGAGGTATGTTTCATCTTCAATCCTCTGGATTCATGTTGTATATATTGTATTGAACTAATTCTAAATTCTTTTCAAAATTATTTTTCTCTGTAGTGATGCTGTCATTGTATAAATTGTTCGCCTAGTGCTACTCCTCTCTGAGCAGTTCATAGATGTTTTCCCAGTTTTCTCTGAACCTGGCTGTTTCATCAATTCTTGTGCATCAATAGCTTCCAGTATATTAATATACCATGATTTATTTAGTGTAACAGTTCCTTACTTTCCTATGTAAGTATTAATTAATATAACAATAATTATAATTACCACTATTATTATTAGATATATTCCTCATATACATAATTTCTTATTGCACAGTAATGTTCTATTATGTTCATGTTCCACAATTTATTAAGCAATTGTCTAATTAATGGATATCTACTTTATTTCCAATTTTTGGCAGTTTTCATCAAATAAGGAGCTTCTTCTTAAAGGCCTGATATTTTGTAAATTTTTGGTTCTTCCAAGGGGGTATGATCTAAGGAGAGATGTATGCTACTCTCATAGCCTTTGCTCTGGTCTGTGAGTGACCTCAAGCAGTCTTTATTTCCCTGGAAATCCACTGTGACTGTAAGCTCTGGTGTGCTAGTGCTCCTCCTTGCCCCAGGACTGCCACCCAGGACTTCCTCAGGGCTGGCAAAGAGACCCTGTAATCTCCTTTTGACCAGTTGTTCGACCTCCTTGCTGTCTTTGGGTTGAGAACTCCAGGAGCAGCTGCTACCATTGCTGATTCAGTGGCTCCCAAGGTGTGCTTCTGCTTTGTTGTGGGTGGGGCTGTGCTGGCATGGCCTGCATTGGAGTATGCTCCACATTTACCTGGGTGCTACAGACTTTCCTGCTGACCTAAATTATCCAGTGGTATACACTGGAATTTTCTAAATACCAGCATTGACATCTGTGGACTAAGAGGTCTGCAAACCACCACTGCTGCCACTGATTCAGCTGCCCTGAGGCATGCTACTTGGTTCCTGAGGCCTGGTCTGCACTGGTATGGCCTGCACTGGACTGTGCTCGTCTTTCACCCTGGTGCCCAGACCTCTCTTCCTGACCTTCTCAGTTTTCTTGGGCTGCAAATTGTTTCACCCTGTCTTTTGGTGGTTTCTGCTGGTCTAGAATTTGTTTAAAATCATTATTTAAAGATATTTGGAGGGATTTGGGGGAGAGTTCAAGTGAGTCCCTGCTTTTACTCTGACATCTTGACTCCATGTCTTGATTTTTAAGTTTTTGGACTTGCCATGTTTTTCCAGGTGACCTATAATCCTTAGGTTGTCTTTTTTGTAATCTTAGAGAGCAATACATTTTACTCACATAGAGATGCTTTTTTAAATGTTACTGCTTTTTACTCTTCTCCTTCCAGACTATTCCTGTCTTTTGTACACTTATAATTCCAATCACTTATTCTTGTTTTTATCTTTGGTGAGATTTTCCAGCATTTATTTAATTTTTTCGATGCTGTCGATTATGTATGTTATGCAGGAGATAAATTCAACTTTTACAGCTCTCTCTCTCTCTCTCTCTCTCTCTCTCTCTCTCACTCTCTCTCTCTCTTTCTCTTTCCACAATGGAGTTAAGTGACTTACCCAGGGACACACTGCTTGTCAATGTCAGGTGTCTAAGGCCTGATTTGAATTTAGGTCCTCCTGATTCCAGGGCAGTGGTCTATCCATTGTGCCTCCTAGCTGCCCCCAACTTTCACAACTCACATTTTTTTCTGGCACTATTTCTTGCATCATTAGGAAACATTCTGCTGTGACTCCATGCTATCACTTCCTAAGAGACCTTGGGAACCCATAGAACCTTCTATTTGGTCATGTATAGATTAATTTTTCTTTGTATTGCAGTATTTATTCGTTGTTTGGAATTGTTTAGGTGTTCAAGGGGCTCTTTTCTTAAGTTATTAATATCTTCCTTATCTGTTTATTTAATTATCTTCAAGGTCTCAACTGAATTTTCTTCTTCTTGAGACCTTTGGAAATGTCAATCTTTTTTCATTATATACACCTGTCCCATCCCTTCTGACTCCTTCCACTTTGATGTTAGATTCCCTGATGTCTGGACCTGAAATCTGTGTTGGCCTCTTTCTGTTGTAGGTGGATTCACATTTCAGTGGCTTCAGTCTCTGCCCATGTGTTTTTTGAAAGGAAAAAATGGCTTCAGGTGGATTCCAGGACTTTTTCCTTCAGATCTGGTGGAGTTGTACACATTCTGACTTCCTCCTCCAGTGCCTTCTGTTCCTTAGTTTTTCTAGCTAACACCTGCTGCAGCACAGCATTCTGCCATACTGCTACTTCATGGAGAGCAAAAATCTGATTTTCTATACCTCCACCTCTGCTGCACAGTGTGGATTAGAAAGAATTTAGTTCTTTTGTAAACCATGGGTGAAGTTGTGCCACCCCTGCAAGGGTGTAGCAGCTGGTGTGAGAGGGAATTTTGAGTGAATATGTTAGGGATTAGGTATAATAGACCTTCTCTGCTGTTATTTCATCAGTTTGCTGCCTTGTTAGAATTCTTGGTGCTTAGGTGGTGTTGCTAGCTGAAACTGCTTTTTCTTCTCATTCATTTTGGAAATATTTGAGAGGCTGTAACAGGGTGCTTATGTTTGGGTGCTTGTACTTGCACCCCGATTTCTCCCTAGGCTCAGAAACACTATCCCTTACAGTTTCTTCCCAGCCCAGGGACACCGTGCCTAGCAATTACTCATGAGCGGGTCCCAGCAAGACCCTTATCTCTCTCCTTGGTGCAGTTATAAACATCACCTGAAGGGATTATTAATTTGAAGTGGCTTTGCACTGGGTCATAAAGTCATTCTTACCCACTGGACTACCTATACTACTGCCCTACCTCATTATCTACATCCTGGGGTCCTCAGTAACTGTATTCTAGACTTAAGCCATGCGTATACTCCCTACATCTATCTTGTCAAACACAACATTGATTGGCGACAGAGTGGACAACTCTCAGTTACCCCTGAACTCTAGTTAGCTTAGTGAGGTAGCAGGCCTAACACCACAGCTCCATGTGTCCCTCCTTGTGTGCTTTTCCTCGTGAACTCTGGGTAAAATGCCTGTACATTAGGTACAAGAAGTGCATGTTCTTTTAAGAACTGACCGCTCCTTAACCACTCCCTACTCCTCCCCGAATCACCTAGTCAACATATTTGGCGCATGTTTTACTGTATTTCATCCTACATAAACTTTAACTGTACCGCTTTAAGATCACAAGATCCTTAGGAATCCTCGCCCGCTGAGAAGCGCGGAATAAACCTTTGCCACCTTGACTTAAATAATGTTTGAGTCTGTCAATTCATTGCAGATGACCCATTGTGTACTCCAGTCTTTGAGGGGTTACAACTTCTCATACCGCAACATTTATGGCACCCAAATGTTGGGCTTGTCTGAAGTCTCAGGCCTTCTCCAAGTCGAGGGAAGCCTCCCCTGTCCTCTCGCCCTGTAGCTGGGTCGCCCCTCAAGCACCTAGGAAGGCTTGCTGGGGCTGGGTTGAGCATACAACAGGCTGTAGCATTTCCCTCTTGGGAAGGGACACCTTGTTGGGAACTTCTGTGTTTTTTTTCTCCCTCACCAGGACACTGGTCAAGGAGAGTAGACTACAGGAGCCAGTCCTTCTTTTTTTTTTATTTTTTAGGCTTACAATCAAAGAGGATGGGCCAATCTCCCTCTACACCTTGAGATTGGCCCTTAGGTCATCTTTTACAGAACTGGAAAAAGCTGAGTCTCCAAGACTTTAAGGGAAGTTTTGCGTGGTCTCCATAAGATCTGGAGAACCACGATAAAATTGTCTCATTTGTGTAGGGGATTTCTGACAAGTCTCTCTGAGCTTTTGGATCCTCCTTATCATTATTATGTAACTGTTCTGTGTTTGCGTCTGGTGTAATTTGACACTCTTTGCAACCAGGTAGTAAGAAAAGCATTCCAAGGGCTGCAGCTGGGCTCTGGAACGCTGCTTTCTTTCTCCCCCCTCTTCCTCCTGGTAACAGCAGCCTCAGAGGAGCAGGTGGATGAGAGAGAGAAAAATACTTCATTATTTAGGTTATATGATTGGTGAAAGGCAAGTCGAGAAGGATCCTTTAAGTGTCAGGTCAGAATTAGAAAGAAATGAGATATGTGCAGTTTTAAAGGGACTTTAATCAAAGTCTATCAGAGGGATAAATAGGTGGAAGGAAGACAAGAAAGTTTTGGGTATGGGTAGAAGTATGGGTAGAAAGAAAAGCATAAGCTATATGCATGAACAGTGTGAACAGGGGGTTTGAGAGTAAAAGGTTTTGAAACTTTTGGAGAACTGTTAAGGAAAAAATTCTTTCTCCTTCTCTCTCTTTACATTCCAACTTTGGCCAAGTTGTTGTATGTAGAAGAGAGAAAGATAAGGAGGAAAGAAGGGTAAACCTTTTTCCCTGAGATCAAAGAAAGGCAGATTGAGTAGCATTTAATTTCTTCTACCACATATAAAGGAGAAAACTTTTTGAGTACTGGAACACAACCAAAAGGTAATTCAATTCATTCTGGTAATATTTCAAATGAAATGTGATGCTCTTAATTGAATGCTTAAGTCAAAATTTATTATACTGTTTGGCACTAAGGTAAATTGGGGTCCAAGTACAAGCACCCAAACATAAACACCCAAGCACCAAATCAGAAAGGATTGGAGAGGAAAGAGATTTCTCCATTTTGTTAATCAGAAGACTAAGAATATATGATCAGATTTTGATACAAATTTCTTTATATTCTTATTGAAGGAAATCTAAAAAAAAAAATTTTCCCCAGGGGTTGTGATTTCTAATGTAGCATTCCCTTCTTGATCTACTCCTCTACATCATGTTTATAGGTTGGAAGATCAAGAGATCAAGTACCCCAGGTATTGGTGTGTCCATACTCAAGGACTCAAACCACTTGGCACAACTAGTTCAAAGCAAAGCAAACCATTAGAGCATTAAACTTTCCACTATAAATATGAGGCACACTTTTCCACAAACATAGAAGGAGTCAATGGAAAGAGTGGGCCCATGCATAGTATGCTGGTTAAAAGATACATATAAGGAACACACGTGGCCAAGCCAATGCAAGTCTCTGCCACTTCAACACCCTGACTTCCTTTCCCTTATTGTGAAATTTCCATAGTGCTCTTTAAAATGTTTAAAATTTATTTTATTTTTAATTTATGGGTTAAAACAACCATTTCCACAATATGTATAATAAAAAAGTGATTTTATATGAAACTGAAAATATATTATGCACAGCATGCTATTCCCTTTAAATAAGTTTAAATAAACTTTTGAAAAATTATCATTTAAAGATCTTTCTTTATTTCCCCTCACCCTAGAGATTGCTAATATGTATATTTGTAAAATCATTCTGTAATCTATTTATTAGTTCCTTCCTTTTATGCAGATAGTGTCTTCTTTTACATGCCTGTTATAGTTAATCTGGTCATTTATAATAGTCAAAATGTTACTTTTTCTGGGAACAGTATCTTTGCCGCCCAGTTATTAGTGTTGTATTACCTGGGGCTCCTTTTCTCCTTAGCTCAACATCTGAAAGCAGAGCTGATTATCCCTCTATTTAAAATAGAGCTGGTTAGATTGCTTTTTTTATATCATGGGAAGGGTCATGGCTAATTTAGATCTTGCTTGCATGGCATCAGTTGCCTTCATCATATACCAAGCACCCTAAATACTCTCAGGTTGATCAAAAGTGTTCATGTTAACTAAGGGAGTGAAAGATATAAAGCTTTATTTAAATTTGCTTTACAAACAGTTATTGAGACACTCCCAAGTTTTGCAACCTTTACTATCTGTGAATATGACACATAGGGTGATCATTTTATGTCTGAAATGGGAAAACTTTAAAAATCTAAGATCCTTGTACTAGCATGTCTGAAACAATAACTTATGGACTCAGCACTTGAAGAGTACCAATCTATGCTTTTCTCTTCTATAGGCATTGAACTCTGTTCACCTCTCTGTTGTATTATAAATTATCCTTAACTTGGTAAATAACAGACTAAGAAAGATCCACTCAAAACATAATAGCAATAACAGGTGAAAGAAACCAAAGAAACACAACTTAGACTTCATGCTTTATAATGAAGATTCCATAGATATAATGGTGATTAAGAGAGGGATTGTTTGCTTTTTATTTGTTTTTTTTTTCCACCACTGAGTTGAGTTCTTGACAAAAAAGAATGATGATTTTGGAAATATTCTAGATACAGAACTCTAAAAGGATAAGGGCCCTGAAATTATAAATATCCCATGTTTAAAAAAATGTGGAAGTGAGAATGGAAACATGTGTCTGAGTATACAATTAAATATTCAGCAGGTGGCAGTACAGCTAGACATACTGGGTGATGAGAATGGTACTTGAACTATAAGGATCATCTCATAGAAATCTGAGCCATATTTGCTCTATAAATCAGAATATTAGGTCAGTGTCACAGAGGATAATAGTTTCTATCTCCCGTTAAATAGGCTATGTCTATCTGAGGAACAAGGTATTTGTTGGAGGAGACTTGCAAATCTCTAATTGTGAATGGTGACTTTCCTAACTGAATTTCTCAACCTGAGAGATTTAAAAAAGTATATAAGCTATTCCTATCAAGGCAATGAGTGAGTATAACTGAAACTATGGGTAGATAATATAGGTGAAATGTAATTCTAGGGAAAAGGAGATGAAAAGTTTATTTATTAAGCAGTAGAGTGCCAAGAATCAGGAAAAGAGACCCTGAGAAGAAACTGATTCACAAAAGAGATTCAGTCTGTTGGTCATTGGAAATGGAAGATGTTTGAGGAGATTTGACAATCTGAAATGGGCCTAAGATCAATTAGAAACATATTAAGAGCACAGAAAAGCCTAGAACATATCATCCAACTGTTTAGAGTTATCAAAGTGATGGGGGGTCATTGACACTGAGTCAAAAACATCAGTTCTGAGATACTCACTGTCAACAACATTCCCCAGTCCTTTGGAACTAGTTCTAAGGGAACTTTCCCAAGCTCAGGAAATAAATTTCTCCCTGGGAGGAAGAAGGTGTTCTTCCTCATTTTGAATAGAGCAAGACATGAAAATTGGGTCCCACCCTACTGAGATGAAAAGCAGCCCCAAACCTGTACCGGTACCTCCTGTGGGAGATAAACTCAAGCTGTCTGTGTCATTCCCCACAGAGGACTAACATGGAAACTCACCATGAAATTTAGGCTGAACTGGGTTTTCCTTCTGACCAATTCCCAAGATAGTTTCATGGAGAGGAAGGGACAATGTGAAGTGGTGACTTCATGTGACTCTTGACTTTAATGCAATGTCTCTGTGTTGCAGGCGTCCAGTGTGATGTGGAGCTGGTGGAGTCTGGGGGAGATGTGATACAGCCTGGGGGATCTCTGAGTCTCTCCTGCAAAGGTTCTGGATTTACTTTCAGCAGCTACTACATGCATTGGGTCTGCCAGGCTACCGGGATGGGATTGGAAAGGGTTGCAAGAATTAGCACTGGTGGAAGTACATACTATGCAGACTCTGGGAAAGACCGATTCACCATCTCTAGAGATAATGGCAACAGAATGTTATATCTACAGATGACTTCCCTTCAGACTGAGGACACAGCTGTGTATTACTGTACAAGACACACAGTGAGGAAAAGGAATGTGAGACCAGATAAAAACTTCCCCTGTCAGGCGGTGCACTGTCAGTGAGGCAAGAAATGGACTGAGCTCATGATGCACAAAGTAAAAGATACGTATATCCAGGAACAGGTGTATAGTGAATTTGTATTTATGGCTAATGTTGCTTTTTCTTCTATCCCAGGAGAAAGCACCTTTTCCAGTAGCAAGCTATCATTCTTAATGCCTTCACTCTCAGTCCCACCTCTATCCCACAATCAATTGGTAGTTATGTATTGCCCATTCTACTTTTATCACAAATCTAGTATGCTCTTCCTTCTCTCCTCAAGGTACTGAAACCACCCTGAGGTAGGCCTTGACCAACTCATAGTGGGACTATTATGCTAGCTTGATGGTTGTTCTCCCAGCCTTACTACTCTCTTTACTCCAGTCCACACTAAGCTCAGCTATTAATATCACATTCCTGAAACATAGATCTGACATATCCCAAGCAGAAAACAGCCCCCCTGTATAGATTTTGGCAAGTACAGAGCCAGGAACAGAACAGGATAGGTGACATGAAGGGCAGAGGTCAACATGACTTTTTACATAGGTGACCTGTGGGGAGCAACATGATTGTTTGGAAATTTTTTTTGGGACTGGGTCCTAACATCAACCTTCCTTATCTCCCATCTATGACTAACAAGTGGTTATTTTGACTCTACTTTCATGTTCCAAGATAATGGTATAGACTTCTTTGGATAGCAAAGCAGATGTCCCTGAAAGATAGTTTGGTGGTGTAAAGATATTATGCCCAATTCCATTACGGCAAGCCATATTCCCTCAAGGTTAGCAGAGTTCCTTCAGATAAGAATAGCACAGTGACTAGCAAGAGAACTGGATTTCAAACCTTAACCCCTTACAGGTCAGCTGAATTCTGAACTAAGTTCAGAGACATAGAACCATAACTAAGTACTCAGTTATAGGGCATAATCAATTAATTGTAAATAAGATCAATGGCGAAATGATACAGGATCCATTTTAATCTTCTCAGTATTATATTCATACAGCAATATCACATGCATTATGCATAGATGAAAAATGCCTTTATATAGAGACTAAAGAGGATCCCACTAACAACTTGTAATCAAGTATAAAAAAAAGTGTTTATAGCTTTAGCTCATGTGAGTAATGTCATTAATGAACCTGAGAGAATTCTTGGGCTTGAAGTATGAAAGGAACTGACTCTACATGAGGAAGTTGTAGGGACTGGCTACCCAATAGAATCCCAAAACTATTAAAGGAAATGGGTAAACCTTGCTTGAATAACTTATTAAAAAGAATTTAAATTCCTTTTTAAAAGTCAGGAAATTCTAGTTGTTCCTCTCAGGTGCCTTTTTACCCTGACCTCTGAAATTTTTGTACTCAATAGCAATTAGTCACTGCCTCCTCAGCAATGTTGACTCCATTGGCACCAGAACAGAAACGTTTTGAAAAGATTTTCAATGCAGTCATCATTGTCGACATCATGGAGAGTGAAGATTCAGCTCATCTAAACTTAATGAAAAGAACTGTGCTTGGTGTCTTGTCTATCAAACTCTATTTCTGATCACCCATTCAGTATTCAAAATATCTGTTCACGGATGTAGATATTCTGGTACTGACAAATATTGATAAGCTTTAAAATTTTTTATTATTAATTTTGCACTTAATAGAATTTTATTTTTTCCAATTACATGTAAAGATTGTTTTTAACATATATTTTTACAAGATTTTGAATTCTGAATTTTTCTCCCTCCCTCCTCTGTAAAATACACAAGCATGTTAAATGTATGTTCACATTAGTCATATCATGAAAGAAAAATCAGAACAAAAAGGAAAAACTAGAAGAAAGAAAAAAAATTGGTAAAATAGTATGCTTTGATCTGCATTCAGACTCCATAGTTGTTTCTCTGGAGTTGGATACCATGATTCATCTAGAGTCCTTTGGAAATATTTTGGATCATTGTGTTGCTGAGAAAGTTAAGTCCATTGTAGCTGTCATCAAACAATATTGCTGTTACTGTGTACAACATTGTTCTGGTTCTTCTCACTTTACTTTGTATCAGTTCAAGAAATGTTTCAGGGTTTCCTGAAATCATTTTGCTTGTCATTTCTTATAGCACAATAATATTCCATCACAATCATATGCCACAGTTTATTTAGCCATTCCCCAGTTCATACATGTCACCTCAATTTCCATTTATTGCCCACAACATCAGGATACCCTTTGATCCAACAATACCACTGCTAGGTCTATATTCCACTGAGAATGAAAAAAGGGGAAAGGACCTACTTGTTTAATTTAACTATGTTCTACATAATGTATGGAATGTTTATTTTCTTTTCTAAAGATTGTGAAGCAGCAACTGAAAAATGAAAATACAAGTCCTGTGCCAGTGAAGGAAAAAAAAACATACAAAATTGACATAGTTCAGATTCTATGCATTACACAAGATTTCACAATCCCAATGGCTGATGAGAAAATAATTTGTTTTTATGGAAAAGTCCTAATGGACCTTGCAAACCCTTACTTTTACTTTGCCATTTTCACCCCTTCTCCCCCATAGAATAAGAGCTCTGACCCATGCACTTTCCTACTCAGTACAAAAGAAAGAGAAGGTAAACAAAAGTGGAGAAAAGATACTCTATTTCCTGAAGACATAGTGATGGCAGACTTGGAAGCTCTAAGTTAGGAGAATGGTGTCTTATTTGGAAGTTCAGTCCAAAATGCTCTGACAGTGTAGAATACAAACTCATGCCCCACAAGGGCATAATGTGCTCAAAGTAAGCTGAGGGGGAGGTTATTATAAACTGCAGAGAGAATATAGTAGAAACTCTCTTTCCAAAAGCTGTAGAAGAAGAAATGTGGGAGGTTGGTTTCTTGGGGTGCCTCTGTCACTGTCCCACAATATATTATGGGCCTATAATAGAAGCAGTAAATGCCTTGAGACTCAATGGAAGCTTTCTTTGCATCTCTTGTCCATTTCATGCTTCATTTGCTCTAAGTAGAAGAGAGATATGAGAGAACATGATTCCAGTAGAGGTAAATAACAGGTGGATTCCAATTATAAAAATGAGCAAAGGCACCAGAAGGAAACGCAAGAGGCAAAGGACAGGGGCAGAGATATAGAGGGAAAAAGTACCTATGAACAGATTCAATTCAAAATCAAGGATGAAAGAGACTTAGGGTGCTTCCTTAATCAGAAATTGGAAGAGACTGCCTCAGAAAATGTCAGTAATAGAAAGTAGCCTAATAAGCATTTTCTTGGTATTGAGAATAATTGGTGTGATGGGAAAGGACAGACCCTGTCTTTTGCATCAAATAATTGAGTATGTTAATAATAAAAGTAAACAATTCATGACTGCATCAATAGATGCAGAAAAGTCTTTGATAAAATTTAACACACATTTTTATTAAAAACACTTGAAAGAATTGGTACAAATTGATTTTTCCTTAAATTGATAAATAAAATTCATCTTAAACTATCAGTAAGCAATTTCGTAAGAGTGATAAATGATAACCCTTCCTAGTAAGATCACTTTTGAAACAAGACTGCCCACTGTCATCGATATTATTCAAGATTGTACTTGAAATCCTAGCAATAGCAATAAGAGAAGAAAAAGAAATTGAAGGAATCAGAATAGGTAATAAAGTAATAAAGTTATCTCTTTTTGCAGAAGATGTGGTGATGTAGTTAGAAAATCCCAAAGACTCAACTAAAAAGTTAGTTGAAACAATGAATAATTTTAGCAAATTAGTATGATATAAAGTAAATCCACAGAAATTATCAGCACTCCAATATGTAACAAATAAAACCCTGTGGGAAGAGATAGTAAAACTAACCCATATAAAATAACTCTAGAGAGTATAAAACACCTGAGAATAGAGCTGTCAAAACAGATTCATGAGGTATATAAACAAAATAATAAAAACTTATTATACAAGTAAAATCTGTTTGAAATAATTGGAAAGATATTAATTTTTCATGGGAAGGCATGGCCAACATAGTAAAAATAACACTTTTAACTGGACTAATTTATATATTCAATGCCATCCAAATTAAATTGCCAAAAATATTCTTACTGAATTTAAAAAAAAATCATTTGGAAAAAGGAAAAGTGAAGAATATCAAAGAAAATAATGCAAAAAATGTAAAGGAAGGGAATTTAGCAGCATCAGATCTTAAACTATATTATAAGGCAGTAATTATAAAAACTATCTGGTACTGGTTAAAAAATTGAAAGTGGATCCGTAGAATAGAATAAGCATCTATTTTACAGCAGGAAATAAGAATAATAACTTTGTATTTGACAAGTATGAAGTCTTAAGATTTGGGATAAGATTTTGGTAAAATTTTTGAGAAAACTAGAAAGCAGAATGGTAGAAACTGGGCATAGACAATATCTTACACCATTTACCAAAATAAGGTCAAAATGGATATATCACCTAGATATAAAAAGTTATTTTATGAGAAAATTAGAAAGACATGGAACCCTTTACTTATCAGACTTATCGATAGGTGAACAATTTATGAATAAACAAGAGACAGAGAGCAAAGTTAGACATAAAATTAATAATTTCACTTTACACTAAATTAAGAATGTTAATTTTTACATTACAATAACTTAATTTAACCTAAAGAAAACCATTCATTTTAAATACATTAAACTAAATTAAAAAGTGTTTTTAGAAATAGAACATATGTAGCCAAGATCAGAAGAAAAACAGAAAATTGTGGAAAATGTTATATAGACAGTTTGTAAGACAAAGGTCTCACATTTAAAATATATAAAGAACTTTGTCTAATATTTGAGAATATGAGTCATTTCTTAATTGGAAAATGGTCAATGGATATGAACAGATAATTTTCTGAAGAAGAAATCAAAGCAACTTATAATCACAGGAAAAACGCTGTAATCATCATTGATTAGAGAAATGAAAATTAAAACTATCTTGAGATATCATTTTACACCTATGAAACTGGCTAAAATGTTAGAAGGGGAAAGCAACAAATGTTGGAGGGGATATAGAAAAATTGGAATGCTAATTCATTCTTGGTGCAATTGTGAACTGATCCAACCATTCTGGGGAGTAATCTGGATTTATGCGCAAAGAATTATTAAGCTACCTATATCCTTGACCCAGCAATACCTCTATTTGGTCTATTTCTGAAGATAATTAGGGAAAAGAAAAAGAATTTATGCATCTAAAATGTTTATAATAGTTCTCTTTGTAGTGGCAAAGAACTGGAAATTGCGAGGATACACATCAATTGGGGAATTGCTGAACAAGTTGTGGTACATGATTGTGATGGAATGTGATGGAAGTTTAGAAGTATGGGTGGAAAGAAAAGCAGAAGCTATTTGCAAGAAGAATGTGAACAGAGGGTTTGAGAGTAAAAGGTTTTGAAACTTTTGGAGAATTGTTAGGGAAAAAATTCTTTCTCCCTGTCTCGTTACATTCCAACTTTGGCCAAGTTGTTGAATGTAGAAAAGAGAAAGATAAGGAGGAAAGAAAGGTGAATCTTTTCCCCTCAGATCAAAGAGAGGCAGATTGAGTAGCACTTAATCTTTTCTGCCTCACATAAAAGAGACAAGTTTTTGTGTACAGGAACACAACCAAAAGGTAATTTAATTCATTCTGGTAATATTTCAAATGAAATATGATGCTCTTAATTGAATGCTTAAGTCAGAATTCATTATACTGTTTGGGACTAAGGTAACCTGGGGTCCAAGTACAAGCACCTAAACATAACCACCCAAGTACTGCATCAGTGAGGATTGGAAAGGAAAGAGATTCTCCATTTTGTTTGTCACATAACTAAGAATATATGATCAGATTTTCGTACAAATTTCTTTATATTCTTATTGAAGGAAATCCAAAAAAATTTTCCTCAGAGGGTGTGATTTCTAATGTAGCATTCCCCTCTTGGTCTACTCCTCTACATCATATTTATAAGTTGGAAGATCAAGAGGTCAACGACCCCAGGTATTTGTGAGTCCACACTCAAGGACTCAAACGACTGGCACAACTAGTTGAAAGAAAAAGAAACAATTATACAGCATGAACCTTCCCACTATAAATATGAGGCACACTGCTCCACAAATATACACAGAGTCAATGGGAAGAGTGGCCCATGCATAGTATGCTAGTTAAAAGACACATATAAGAAACAAAGGTGGACAAGCCAGCGCAAGTCTCTGCCACTTCAAGATCCTGACTTCCTTTCTCTTATTGTGAAATTTCCATAGAGCTCTTTAAAAATAGTTTCAAATTTATGTTATTTTTAATTTGTGCAATAAAAGAACCATTTCCATACTATATGAAAAAATGATTGCCTATGAAACTGAAAATCTATTATGCACACCATGGTATTCTGTTTAAGTAAGTTTAAATGAACTTTTAAAAAGTTATCACGTAAATATTTTTTTTCTTTCCCCCGACTCTAGAGACGAGTATTAGACACAAATATGTATATTTGTAAGATTATTTTATAATATATTTATCAATTCTTTCTCTTTATGCAGATAGTGTCTTCTTTTACATGCCTTTTGTAGTTAATCTGGGTATTTGTAATGGTTAAAATGCTACTTTTTCTGGGAACAGTATCTTTGCTGGCCAGTTCTCACTGTTGGATTTCCTGGGGCTACTTTTCTCCTTAGCTCAATTCTGACAGCAGAGCTGATTCTTACTCTATTTAAATTAGGGCTTGCTAGATTGTTTGTTTTTTTATATCAAGTCAAGGCTTGGCTAATCTAGACTTTGCTTCCATGGCATCAGTTGCCTTCATCATATAAGCAAGAACACTAAATACTCTGAGGTTAATCAAAAGTGTTCATGTTAACTAAGGGAGTTAAAAATATTAAGCTTCATTTAAATTTGCTTTACAAAGAGTGAATGAGACACTCCCAAGTTTTGCAACCTTTACTATTTGTGAATAGGACACATAGGTGATCATTTTATGTCTGAAATGCAAAAAGTTTAAAAATCTAAGACCCTTATACTAGCACGTCTGAAATGCTGACTTACGGACTCAGTATTTGAAGGGTACCAATCTATGCTTTTCTCTTCTATAGTTTTGAACTCTGTTCACAGGTCTGTTGTATTATAAATTACCCTTAATTTGTAAATAACAGAGTAAGAAGGATCCACCTAAAATGTAATAACAGTAACAGGGTAAAGAAATCAAATAAACATGGCTCAGACTCCATGCTTTATGATGAAGACTCCATAGATATAATGGTGATTAAGAGAGGGATTGTTGGCTTTTTATTCGTTTTCTCCCCCCCCCACTGAGTTGAGTCCTTGAGAAAAAAGAAAAGATGATATTGGAAATATTCTAGATATAGAACTCTAAAAGTATAAGGGCCCTGAAATTATAAATATTCCTTTTTAAAAAAAAGAATGTGGAAGTGAGAATGGAAACAGGTTTCTGTGTATACAGTTAAACATTCAGCAGGTGGCAGCAGAGCTATATCTTCTGGGTGATGAGAATGGTACTTGAACTTGAGGATCATCTCACAGAAATCTTAGCCATACTTGCTCCATAAATCAGAATATTAGGTCAATGTCACAGAGGATAACAGTTTCTCGCTCCCATTAAATAGGCTATGACACTCTGAAGAACAAGGTGTTTGTTGGAGGAGACTTGCAAATCTCTTATTCAGAATTGTGACATTCATAACTGAATTTCTCCACCTAAAAGATTTGAAAAAAGGTATATGAGCTATTTGTAAGAAGGCAATGAGTGAGTATAACTGAAACTATGGGAAAATAATTTAGGTGAAACATTATCTTAGCAAAATGAGATGACAAGTTGAGTTAGGAAGCACTAGAGTGCCAAGGACCAGGAAAAGAGACCCTGAGAATGAACTGATTCTCAAAAGAGATTCAGTCTGTTGGTCATTGGAAATGGAAGATGTTTGAGGAGGTTTGACAATCAGAAATGGGCCTAAGATCAATTAGAAATTTATTGGCAGGGCAGAAAAGCCTACTGCATGCCATCCAACTGTTTATAGTTACCTAAGTAATGTGGGGTCATTGAAACTGAGTCAAAACCATCAGTTCTGAGAGTCTCAGTGTCAACAACATTCCCCAGTCCTTTGGAACTAGTTCTAAGAGAACTATCCGAAGTTCAGGAAAGGAACTTCTCCCTGGAGGAAGAAGGTGTTCTTTCTTTTTGAATAGAGCAAGACATGCAAATTGGGTCCCTCCTTACTGGGGTGAAAAGCAGCCCCAAACCCGTATCTGTACCTCCTGTGGGAGACAAACTCAAGTGCTCTGTGTCCTTCCCTACAGAGGACTAACCTGGAAACTCACCATGAAATTTAGGCTGAACTGGATTTTCCTTCTGACCATTTTCCAAGGTAGTTTTATGGAGAGGAAGGGACAATGTGAAGTGGTGACTTCATGTGACTCTTGACTTTAATGTAATGTCTCTGTGTTGCAGGTGTCCAGTGTGATGTGGAGCTGGTGGAGTCTGGGGGAGATGTGATACAGCCTGGGGGATCTCTGAGTCTCTCCTGCAAAGGTTCTGGATTTACTTTCAGCAGCTACGGATGAGCTGGGTCCGCCAGGCTTCAGGAAAGGGACTGGAATGGGTTGCATACATTAGTGGTAGTAGTTATACATACTATGCAGACTCTGTGAAAGGCCGATTCACCATCTCCAGAGATAATGGCAACAGCATGTTATATCTACAAATGACTTCCCTTGAGACTGAGGACACAGCTGTGTATTACTGTGCAAGAGACACAGTGAGGAAAAGGAATGTGAGACCTGAAAAAACTTCCCCTGCCAGGAGGGAAGTGTCAGTGAGGCAAGAAGTGGACTGAGCTCATGATGCACAAAGTAAAAGATGCCTATATCCAGGAACAGGTATAGTGAATTTCTATTTATGGCTTGTGGTGTTTTTTCTCTGTCCCAGGAGAAAGCAACTTTTCCAGTAGCTAGCTATCATTCTTAATGCCTCACTCTCAGTCCCACCTCTACCCCATAATCAATTGGTAGTTATGTATTGTCCATTCTACTTTTATCAGAAATCTACTGTACTCTACCTTCTCTCCTCAAGGTACTGCAACCACCCTGAGGTAGGCCTTTACCAACTCATACCTGGACTATTATGCTAGCTTGATTGTTCTGCCAGCCTTAGTACTCTCTTCACTCCAGTTCACAGGAAACTCAGCTATTAATATCACCTTCCTGAAACATAGATCTGACAGTTTTTCCCAAGTTCTGGTGAATCCAGAATAAAACATAAGTTCTGATTTGGCTTTTAAATCCTTTTGTAGCATGGCTCCTTCCTGTTATTCTACCTTAGTCTTTCCACATGCTCATCAATCCAATGACACTGATCTCCTTGCTGTTCCTTTCACAACAGATTCCACTCTCTACTGTGTATTTTCACTGGCTGGAATCTTCTCCTCCTCATCCCTGCCTCCTGGCCCCTTGACCTCCTTAAATCTTACCTAAAATACTCCCCACCTTCTACTTTCCCATCCTCTTTAATTCCACCTTTTTGCTGCATATATACATACACATACACACACACAGATATAGATAAATAGATAGTGCATTATTATTTCAATGTTGTCTCTTTGAATAAGAGTGACCACCTTAAAAAGAGGTACAATTTTTTGCCTTTCTTCATATCCCCAGTACTTAGTGCTGTGCTTGGCACATAGTTTACAATGCTCAGTAAATAAATACTTGTTGCTGATTAACCTTCTGTTCCTTTTTGAATTTGGCTCTCCATATTGCTGAGCTTTGTTCTATTTCTGATTTCCATGTTATATACATAATGAGTAAATACTTCAACATTTTAAATATCCATATGATATAATAAATTATTGAGTATTGTTATGAATTAAATTTAACAAAAAGGTAAATTAAGGCACCTTTCTCTAAGCAAGCATATATTCTATCATCAAGGTTCGTAACCTGAGAACAAGATGGGTCAAAACTGCCTCAGTCCAGCCAAAGATCCCAAGCAAAAAACAGCTCTCATTTTATAGAATCTGGCTAGTACAGAACAAAGAACAGAACAGGATTGGTGACATCAAGGGCTTGAGGTCAACATGTCTTTTTTACATAGGTGAAGTGTGGGGAACAACATGATTGTTTGGAAATTTGGAGTGGGGCCTAACACCAACCCTCCTTCTTTCCCATTTATGACTAAGAAGTGGTTATTTTGAGTCTACTTTCATGTTAGAAGATAGTGGTCTAGACTTCTTCTGATAGCAAACCAGATAGCCCTGAAGGATAGTTTGGTGGTGTAAAGATATTAGACCCAATTCCCTTATGGCAAACCATATTCCCTCAGGGTTAGCAGAATTCCTTCAGAGAAGAATACACTCTGATTAGCAAGAGAACTGGATTTCAAACCGTAACCCCTTATATGTCAGCTGAATCCTGAACTAAGTTGAGAGACGTAGAACCATAACTAAGTACTCAGTTATAATCAATTAATTGTAAATAAGATAAATGAGAAAGTGATACAGGATCCATTTTAATCTTCCCAGTATTATATGCATACAGCCACATCACATGCATTACACATAGATTAAAAATGCCTTTACGAAGAGACTAAAAAGTGTCCCACTCACAACTTGTAATCAAGTATTAAAAAAAAAGTGTTTATAGCTTTAGCTGATGTAAGTAATTTCATTAATCAACCTGAGAGGATTTTTAGGCTTGAAGTATGAAAGGAACTGACTCTACATGAGGATGTTGTAGGACTGGCTGACCAGTAGAATCCCAAAACTGTTAAAGCAAATGGGTAAACCCTGCTGAAATGAGTTATTAAAAAGGATTTTAATTCATTTTTAAAAGTAAGGAAATTCTAGTTGCTCCTCTCAGGGGCCTTCTTACCCTGACACCTGAGTTTTTTGTACTAAGTAGCAATTTGTCACTGCCTCCTCAGCAATGTTGACTCCATTGGCACCAGAACAGAAACGTTTAGAAAAGATTTTCAATGCAGTCATCATTGCTGACATCTTGGAAAGTGAGGATTCAGCTCATCGAAACTTAATGAAAAAAACTATGCTTGGTGTCTTGTTTACCAAACTCCATTTCTGATCACCCATTCAGTATTCAAAATGTCTGTTCATGGATGCAGATATTCTGGTACTGACAAACATTGATGAGCTTTAAAATTTAACGTTACTATTTTTGCACTTAATAGTATTTTATGTTTTCCAATTGCATGTAAAGATTGTTTTCAACATTCATTTTACAAGATTATGAATTCTGAATTTTTCTCCCTCCCTCCTTTGTAACATATACAATCATTTTAAATATATTTTCATATTAGTCATATTAGGAAAGAAGAATCAGAACACAAGGGAAAAACTGGGACAAAGAAAAAAATAGTTAAAATAGTATGATTTGATCTGCATTCAGACTCCATAGTTCTTTCTCTGGAGTTGGATACCATGATTCATCTTGAGTCCTTTGGAAACATTTTGGATCATTGTGTTGCTGACAAAGCTAAGTCCATCATAGCTGTCATCAAACAATGTAGCTGTTATTGTGTACAACTTTCTTCTGGTTCTGCTCACTTTACTTTGTATCTGTTCAAGTAAGTGTTTCAGGTTTTCCTGAAATCATCTTGTTTGTTATTTCTTACAGCACAATAATATTCTGTCACAATCATATATCACAGCTTATTTAGCCATTCCCCAGTTCATACATATCACCTCAATTTCCATTTCTTGGCCACAACATAAGGATACCCTTTGATCCAACAACACCACTGCTAGGTCTATATCCTAATGAGAATGAAAAAAGGGGAAAGGACGTACTTGTAAAATTTAACTATGTTCTACATAATGTATGGAATTTTACTTTCTTTTGTAAAGATTATGAAGCAGTGACTGAAAAATGAAAATACAAGTCCTGTGCCAGTGAAGGAAAAAAAACATACAAAATTGACATAGTTCAGATTCTATGCATTATACAAGATTTCACGAATCCAATGGCTGATGTGAAAATAATTTGTTTTTATGGAAAACTCCTAATGGACCTTGCAAACCCTTACCCTTACTTTCCCATCTTCACCCCTTCTCCCTCACAGAGTAAGAGCACTAACCTGTCCAGTTTCCTACTCAGTACAAAACAAAGGCAAGGTAAATAAGAGCAGGGAAAAGATACTCTATTTCCTGAGGACATAGTGATGGCAGACTTGGGAGCTCTGAGTAAGGAGAGTGGTGTCTTATTTGGAAGTTCAGTTCAAAAATGTTGTGACAGTGTAGAAGACAAACTCATGCCCCACAAGGGCATAATGTGCTCATAGTAAGTTGAGGGTGAGGTTATTATAAACTGCAAAGAGAATAAAGTAGAAGCTCTCTTTCTAAATGCTGTAGAAGAAGAAATGGGGAGTTGGTTTGGGGTGCCTATGTCACTGTCCCACAATACATTGTGGGCCTATATTAGAAACAGTATATGCCTTGAGATACAATGGAAGCTTTCTTTGCATCTCTTGTCCATTTCATGCTTCATTTCCTCTAGGTGGAAGAGAGAGATATGAGAGAACACATTTGGCAGTAGAGGTAAATAACAGGTGGGATCCAAAATTAAAAATGAGCAAAGGCACCAGAATAAAACAGAAGAGCCAATGGACAGGGGCAGAGATATTGAGGGAAAAGTTACCCATCAGCAAATTCAATTCAAAATCAAGGATAACAGAGACTTAGGGTGCTTCCTCAATGAGAAATTGGGAGAGACTCCCTCAGAAAATATCAGTAATAGAAAAAAGCCTAATAAGCATTTTCTTCGTATTGAGAATAATCGGAGTGATGGGAAAGGACAGACCCTGTCCTTTGCATCATCAATGTTGCATATTCTTAGTGTCATAAAATGTTCTCCAGGGTTTTAGAACCAGTTCTAGAGGATCCTTGTCTTTGCAGATCAGGGAGAGGACTAACCCCAAGAAGGTGGCAGCTGTTCTTCCTTTTATTGAAGGGATGTGGGAGATATTTTTACTTATCCTGATTTATTTCTTGCCACTGGACCCAGATGGCTCTGGAGAAGAAAGTGAGTCTGGTGACTTTTCACAGGCCTCCAAAACTTTAATCCAATTCACTTGCAAATCATGACATCACCTTCCTGATGCCATGGTCCTCTTTGAGAATGAAGAAGAAGCACAGAAGAGTGAAGGGAGGAGGACATGCAAACTTCTTTTTCCCTTGGTATGTAAACCAGCCCAAATCCTCTAGCTCTAGGAGAGGAACTTCAGTCTTGTGTGACTTCTCTTTTATCCTGATGACTGACCCTGTAGAGACTCCACACTGGGATTTGAGCTGAATTGGATGTTTTTAAAAAATATATTTCACATTCAATTCACAGAGCAAACAAGCATTTCCATAACACAGCACAAGAAAAAGATGATTGCATATACAACTGCAAATCTACCATGTACAACATGCTATTCCCTCCAAATATAGAATAACATTATCCTGTAACTCATGTAGAATTATCATGTAAATATAATCATGCAAAAAAAAATCTTCCCTGAGGATCATCTTGTAGTCATCCTTGTTTTCTGAGAATAATTACTTCCTGTATCATCACTCTCCTTTCCCCCTTTGCCTAGAGCAATGTATTCCAAAGCTTCTTTCTGTGTCATTAAAGTTTGTGTTGTCCTCTGATGCTCACATGCTTGCTACAAGCCATGAGGTAATAATAGCATTAAATGGCTTGTCCAGTTCTGGAGCTGAAAAAGACCTCTGGGGCACCTAGTCTAATCCCTCAAAAGAGAAAACTGAAGGTAAGGGAATTTAACAGATTCTTTGTAGATCACAGTGTCAAAGTGTCAAAGGTAGAATTTGAAACCAAGTCATCTGACTCCAGACAACTAGGTCAGTTGGTTGAGATTATGGCATAATAATAAGATAAACTTATGGTTAACCCAAAAGAGTATTGGTGTAAATTTGTTTAATTTGCTTAAAGGAAGTTGAGAGGGAGGTTATGATACTCTACAAAGAGAACATAATAGAATTTTCTCTTTCTAAATGCTGAGGAAGAAGAAATGGGGAGGTCAGTTTGTAAGAGAGGGCTGGTGTGAAATGAAACAGACTCCTTTTATTAATAAATAGTAGAATAACAGCCTTAAATTATAGCAAGAAATTAAACCACAGCAATTTAGACCATCACGAATGCACTGGGCTAAAAATAAACTAATTAGTGTTGTTAAGGGGAGTAGAGTTAGTGTAAGTAGAGGTCTCGCATATCTTTCCTTCCTATGATTTAATTTTGCCCTACATATACCAGCGGCCCATTCGGGCCATAGGAAATCTCTGGAAAGTGAGACCCATTGGGCTGCCTGAAGGCAGGAAATGGAAAAAAAAAGTGGTGGGATCATCTAAGACAGAATACTGATTTTTCCTGTTACAGTTAAACCAAACTACAGACTATTGACTACCATAATATGTGGACAACTATTTGTTACCTTCCTTGTCTATGCCCAAAACAAAATAGCCAAGGAAGGATTAATTTTATCAATATTAGTCATTGCACAATGTGGCTGTTATTGTGCAAAAGGTTCTCTTGGTTCTGCTCATTTCACTCAGCATCAGACCTTGGAAGTCTTTTCAGGTTTATCTGAATTCAGTGTGTTCATCATTTCTTATAGCACAAAAGTATTCCATTACATTCATATACCACAACTTGCTCAGCCATTCCTCAATTAATGGGTATCCTCTCAATTTCCAATTCTTTGCCACCAGAAAAAGAGCTGTCATGAATATTTTTGTACATGTGGGTCCTTCTCCATTTGTATGATCTCTTTGGGATACAGCCCTAGAAGTGCTATTGCTGGGTCAGAGGGTATGCACATTTTTATAGCCCTTTGGGCATAGTTTCTAATTGTTCTCCAAAATGATTGAATCATTTCACCACTCCACCAACAATGTTAGTGTTCCATTTTCCCACATCTTCTCCAACAGTTATCATTTTCCTGCTTTGTCATGGTAGCCGATCTGATAGGTGTGAAATGGTACTTTAGAGTTGTTGGTAATATATAGAAATGCCAATGATTTATGTGGGTTTATTTTATAGCCTCACTTTGCTAAAGTTGTTTATTATTTGAAGTAGTTTTTTACTTGATTCTCTAAGTTTATCATCATGTCATCTGCAAAGAGTCATAGCTTTCTTTCTACTCTGCCTATTCTAATACCTTCAATTTCTTTTTCTTCTCTTATTGCTAAAGCCAACATTTCCAGTGTGATACTGAATAATAGTGGTGATAATGGATGTCCTTGTTTCACCCCTGATAGTATTGGAAATACTTCTAGTTTGTCCACATTACATATTATGCTAGCTGAAGGTTTTAGATAGATGCTATGTATTCTTTTAAGGAAGACTCCATTTATGCTTATGCTTTCTAGTGTTTTTAATAGGAATGGGTGTTGTATTTTGCCAAAAGCTTTTTCTGCATCTCTTGAGATGATCATGTGGTTTCTGTTGGTTTTGGTGTTGATATTCTCAGTTATACTGATAGTTTTCCTAATATTGTACCAGTTCTACATTCCTTGTATAAATCCTACCTGGTCATAGTGTATTTTTCTTGTGATAAGTTGCTGCAATCTATTTGCTAGTATTTTGTTTAAAATTTTTACATCTAGTACATGGTCAATTTTTGTGTATGTGCCATGTACCACCGAGAAAAAAAGCATATTCCTTTTTTTCTCCATTCAGTTTTCTCCAGAGTTCTAGTATATCAACTTTTCTAGTGTTCTATTCACCTCCTTAACTTCTTTCTTGTTCATTTTGTGGTTAGAATTATCTTCTTCAGAGAGGGTGAGGTCTTTAGTCCTACTAAAGTTCCAGCCTTGCTGATTCCAGCCTAACACCAGGTAAGCTGTCAGAACCCTGCAGCCTCCAACTGCTAAGGAGGAGGAAATTCCTAAGCCTTGCTGGTAGAGCAGGCAAACACCAACACCTGGACCTCTGAGTGCCTCAGTGATGGTGGGGGAACCTGTGGAAACCAGCTCAGAAAGTTACAAGGTGCCCTGGCATTCTACAGAAAAGGAGGTCCCAGTGCCTCAGGAGATCTAACGGAGGCAGCACTGCAAGGGGTCCCAGGGAGATAAACACCCTGCAGCACCCATCTAAAAGGAGCTGAAGAAAGCTAAAGAAAAGGAAAAGCAGGCAACCTAGAATTACCTGAAAGTTCCATTACTTAGAGATATAAAACTACCCCAAGGAGTGTGCCCTTGTCTCTTTTAATAATTTCCATTGATATTCTTGATCTTTTGCTTTTCCAAATAAATTTTGTTATTATTTTATCAAGATCTATAATGTATCATTTTGATCATTTGATTGCATCAAAAGGGTATATTAATTTTGACATATTGTCATTTTTATTATATGAACAGGGGCAATCAAAGAGCATTTAATATTCTTCCATCCATTTACATTGTTATTTATTTCTTTAGGGAACATTTTGTAATTTGAAAGTATATGGGTCTTTTGTGTAGTTTGCTTCCCAGACATTTTATGCATTTTGTACTTATTTGGATGGGAATTTCTTTTTCCATTATTGCGTATTAGTTTTTGTTTTTATTTTACTATTAGGCAGCTTTAAAGTTTCTGTTTTGTTTTAAGGAAAAGAGTTTTAGTTCAATCAATTATCTTAGTGGAAAGAAACTTTGCACTATGTTGTGTTAACTTGAAAGGAAGTCCAATTTTGCTTAGGTTCATTGTTTACTTATGTTTATTATTTAATTTGGAATAAACACATACGTGGGGCATGTCCCAAAGTATAGATGTATTTTATAGACCACTTATCTCCAATTCTACTTAGGAGGGAATTAGAATTAATTGCAACTGAAGTGGAAAATTAATTGGAATAATTATTTTCTTTACTGAATTCTTCTGCTGCCTCTTCCATTTAGCCAATTCTATTTTGTAAGAATCTATTTTCTTCAGAAAATTTAGTACGTTTTTTCCCATTTGGCCAATTCTTTTAAAAATTCTTGTTTTTATTGAATAAACACACACACACACATGCATACATGCATGTATATTTACATTTGGTTGACTGGCTTTTTAAGGAGTTCTCTTCAGTTGATTTTTGTGTCTCTTTTGTTCATTCTGGTTTTTCATTTTTTTTCTTTTCCAGGATTTCCCCCCATCTAAAGAACACCAGATGCTGAGTGAAGGAAGATTGAAGGACCTTCTGTTGTTTTGGGAAGTCAGGCTTAGAAGTGCTGACCAGACATGTTTCTCTGGATAGAGTAAAAGCAATGATTAGAGAAAAACATGTCTTAAATGCTTATGTCAAAAAAATAGAGAAAGAATAGACTAATTAATTTGTTATGCAATTAAAAAAAGTAGAAAAAGAACAACACAAAAATCTCCAATTGTAAACTGAATTGGAAAACCTAAAAAGTCACAGTGAGATTAATAGAATTGAGAGTAAAAAACATGCAATTAATAAATGAAACTAGGAGTTGATTTTATAAAAAACCAAAGTAGATAAAGAGTTAGTTAATTTGATTTAAAAAGAGAAGAAAACCAAATCACTGGTGATGAGGGTTGAGAGGTTGGGACCCTGCAAAAAAACCAATGCAAAATGGTTCGTCTGGAAAAATTCACAAACTCAAGCAGTCTTAAGCCAACTTGCCAAAAGTTTATTCTTAGGCTTTTCAGCAGGCAAGGATTCTTAAGGAACCTGCAATCTAAAACAGTATAGCTAAAGTTTATATAGTATAAAATATGACAAGACATGTTTAAAATATGGTAACTAGGTGATTCAGGGAGGGTTGGGGAGTGGTTAAGGAGTGGTCAGTTCTTAAAGAAACATGCACTTCTATCTACTGTACAGGCATTTTATCCAGAGTTCACTGGGAAAAGCCCACAAGGTGGGCCACATGGAGGTGTGGTTTTAAGCCTGCTACCTCACTAAGTTAACTAGAGTTCAGGGGTAACTGAGAGTTGTCCAGTCTGCCACCAATCAATGTCTTGTTTGGAAGATAGATGTAAGGAGTATACATATGTCATAGGTCTAGAATACAGTGAATGAGGAGCCCAGGATGTCGATAATGAGGTAGGGTGGTAAGAGATAGTCCAGTGGGTAAAAATGTCTGTATGACCCAGTGCAAAGCCAGTTCAAACTAATAAATCCATCAGGTGCTGTTTGGTACTGCACCAGGGAGAGAGATAAAGGTGTTGCTGGGGTCCACTCATGAGTAATTGCTAGGCACAGGGTCTTTGGGCTGGGGAGAAACTGTCAGGGACAATGTTTCTGAGGCTAGGGAGAAATTAGGGTCCAAGTACAAGCACCCAAACACAAGCACCCAAGCACCCCAACAACTAGTATCAAAAGTGAAAAAGTGATTATCCAACTGAGGAAGATGAACTTAATTATAAGGAGCTATTTTGCCCAATTATATGCCAATAAATTTAACAATTTAAGTGAAATGGAAGGATTTTTACAAAGATATAAATTGCCTCAATTCGCAGAAAAACAAATAGAATATCTAAACAGGCCTATTTTTCAAAAAGAAATTGAACAGGTCATAAATTAGCTTCCTAAGAGAAAAGCCTCAGGACCAGATGGATTTACAAGTGAATTCTATCAAACCTTTCAAGATCAATTAATTCCAATACTAAATCAATTATGTAGAGTAATGCATAAAGAAGAGATCTTACCAAATTCCTTTTATTGAGCAAAGATGATACTGATACCTAAAGCAAGAAGGTAAAAATAAAAAAAGAAAACTATAGATCAATTTCATTAATGAATATGGATGCAAAATCCTAAATAAAATATCAGCTAAAAGGTTACAATGATATATATTACAAAGATTATACATTATGATCAAGTTTGTTTTATACCAGGATTTCAAGGATTTTTTTTAACGTAAGAAACACTATTAATATAATTGGTATATCAATAATAAAATAAGAAAATAATGATTGTATGAATAGATGCAGAAAAGTCTTTGATAAAGTTTAACACTAATTTTTATTAAAAACAGTTGAAAGTATGGGTATAAATTAATTTTTCCTTAAATTGATAAATAGCATTAACCTAAGACTATCAGTAAGCATTATTTGTAAGAGGGATAAAGTAGAACCCTTCCTAGTAAGATCAATCTTGAAACAAGACTGCCCACTGTCATCAGTATTATTGAGGAGTTTATTGGAAATCCTAGCAAAAGCAACAAGTGAAGTAAAAGAAATTGAAGGAATCAGAATAGGTAATAAGGTAATAAAGTTATCTCTTTTTGCAGAAGATATGATGAGGTAGTTGGAAAGTCCCAAAGACTCAACTGAAAAGTTAGTTGAAACAAGTAATAATATTAGGAAATTAGCAGGATATAAAGTAAATCGATAGAAATCATCAGGACTCCTACATGTAACAAATAATACCCTGTCTGAAGAGATAGTAAAACTAACCCATGTGAAATAACTCTGGATGGTATAAAATACCGGAGAGCACAGCTGTCAAAACAGACTCATGAGCTATATAAACAAACTCATAGAAACTTTTTATACAAATAAAATCTGATTGAAATAATTGGAAAAATATTAATTATTCATATGAATAATTAGGGCCAAGTAGGGCCAATATGGTAAAAAGGATAATTTGACCTGAACCAATTTATATATTCAATGCCATCCAAATTATACTGCCAAAAATATCCTTTCTGAATTAAAAAAAGAATAAGTTCATTTGGAAAAAGAAACAGTCAAGAATATCAAAGGAAAGAATGGAAAAAATGTTAAGGAAGGACATTTGGCTGTGCCAGATCTTAAACTATAGTATAAGGCAGTAATTATCAAAACTATCTGGTAGTGGGTAAGAATTTCACATCAGATCCATAGAGAAGAATAAGCATCTATATTACAGCAGAAAATAAGCACAATACCTTTGTATTTGACAAGTACGAAGTCTTAAGATTTGGGGTAAAATTTTGGTAAAATTTTTGAGGAAACTGGAAAGCAGAATGGCAAAAACTGGGCATAGATGATATCTTATACCATTTACCAAAATAAGGTCAAAATGGATATATCACCTAAATATAAAAAGTGAGTTTAAGAGAAAATTAGAAGAACATGGAAACAATTACTTAAGACTTAGTGATATTAAATATTGATATTACACTTATTGACTTATGAATAAATGAGATAGAGAGGAAAGTTAGGTGTAAAATTAATCACTTCATTTTACATGAAATGAAAATCATTGATTTTTACATTACGTTAAATTAATTTAACATAAAGAAAACTATTCACTTCAAATGCATTAAATTAAAAAGTATTTTTACAAATAAAACAATTGTAGCCAAGATCAGAAGGAAAACAGAAAACTGGGAAATATGTTTGATAGACAATTTATAAGATAAAGGTCTCATATTCAAAATATATAAAGAACTTTGTCCAATATATAAGAACATGAGTCATTTCTTAATTGTTAAATGGTGAAAGGATGTGAAGAGAAAATTTTGTGAAGAAGAAATCAAAACAATTTATAATCACATGAAAAAAATGGTCTAATCATCATTGATTAGAGAAATATAAATCAAAACTACCTTGAGACATTTTACACATACCAAACTGGATAAAATGGTAGAAGGGGAAAGCAACAAAAGTTGGAGGGGATATACAAAAATTGGGACACTAATTCATTCTTCGTGGAATTGTGAACTGATTCAACAATTTGGGGAGCAATCTGGATTTATGCCCAAAGCGTTTTTAAACTACCTATTTCCTTTGGCGAGCAATACGCTGTTTGGTCTATTTCTGAAGATAATTAAGGAAAAGGAAAAGAATCTATGCATCTCAAATGTTTATAGTAGCTGTCTTTGTGGTGGCCAAGAACTGGAAATTGCAAGGATACTCATCAATTGGGGAATTGCTGAACCAGTTGTGGTATATGATTGTGATGGAATACTATTCTGCGATAAGAAATGATAAGCCTGATGGTTTTAGAAAAAAGACAGAAACACTTGCATAAAATAATGAAGGGTGAAATGAGCAGAAGGAAGAGAATGTTGTATACAGTAACACCAATATTGTTGTATGAACAATTTTGAGGAAATACGTTATTTTGTCTAGTAAAAATACCCAAAATAGCTATAAAGAATATATGAAGAAAGATGCCATCTGCAACTAGAGAAAGTACTGATGTATAGAATAATTTTATCTACGTATATTTATTTGCGCCTAATGATAGCTATCTCTAGGGTGGGGAGGGAAGAATAAAAAGGAAAAGTAATTTAAAAAAATATACATGATAAAAAAAGAACCAGAGGGCAAAATAGAATTAGCAAAAATACAGTGGTGATCTCTTGAAAGAAAACCCCAAATGAAAACTTCCAGGAATATTACAGCCAAAATCCAGAGCTTCCAAGAAAAAGGGAAAAAAATCATACAAGTAACCAGAAAGAATTCAAGTACTGACGAGTTCAAGTCAGGATCACAGATAATTTAACAGCCCCCCTGTATAAAAAAGTGGAAAGCTTGGAATAAACTACTACTAAAATTTACAGCCAAGAACATCTTACTCATCAAAACTGAATAAAACCCTAAATGGAAAAAATATGGATCTTTAATTAAATGGAGGTCTTTAAAGAATTTGTGATAAAAAGACCAGAGCCATGAAGAGACAATGAAGGTCAAATACAGGAATTAAGAGAAACAAAAATGCAAACATGAATGCAAAATTTCATTTCTTCGAAACCATCTCCTAGAGACAGCTAGTGGTACAATGGGTAAAACTTTGGGCTTGGAATAAGGAAAATCTGAATTCAAAATTGGCCACAGACATTAGCTTTGTAACTCTGGGGTAATTGAGTTAATTTTAGTTTGCCTTGGTTTCCTTATTTGTTATAGGATTGTAGTTAGGAGAAAAAGAGACATTTTAAAAAGCAATTAACACAATTCTGGGAATATAATACTCACTGTATGAATGCCTACTACCTTCTTCCCTCTCCCTCTCTCCCCTTCTCCTTTTGTCATAAACATAAACATAAAGACTAACCAGGGACAAACTTCTTACATTTAAATATGGGAAGGCTGTGTCCCTATGAAGGAAGTCTAATTAAAAGAAGGTGAGAGTGGTTCTGTTATGTCTTAATAATCCTAAGAGAAGAATGGAGAGGGGAAGAAGAACATTCACACAACAGAGAAAGGGAAAGAAAGATGAGAGAAAATTATGTCACATAATTAGGGTGTACAAGTAACTATTTATATAAACAAAACCACCTGACCCTTGTCCCTTATTTTCATCTGAACTGTTTAAATAAAGGAAGAAAACTCAGACACACACACAGAGCTGAGTACAAAATTTTAGAAGACCTGAGTGAAAAGGTCAGAAAATAGATTACAGAGGGTTGAGAAGTGTCTTAAAGGAAGGTATCAGGTGTATACCTTTCCTAGAAGTTAGTGAAAAGGAAAAGATTTGAAAGATAGCTTGAAGATAACAGAGGGTGAGAGAGCCTTTTCAGGCTTAAGAGTCCAAGATATATTTTGTAGGAACAGAAATTTAATTATATTCTATAAGATGCTTTGAATTGTTCTTTTTCCTACCAAATATGTAGCAATAACAGGATAATTCAAATGTAAGGTCTGTACTAAGGGAAGGAAAAAAAAACAGAAACAGAGAAATGAAAAGCCAGGTCATGCTTTACATTATAGATAAATTCGAAAATCTCAGATGCTGATTGGAGGATAACTTGTGTAAAAATACAAGCCAGCATTCTAATGGTCCCTGATGAGACTTACTTTTTCTCCAGTAAGTAAAGAATTAATGCAAAATGGACATAAGACAGAAAAATGTTGTCTCGGCTGACATCACTGTATACAGTAGGTGGCAGCAGACTTGGTTGCTCTGGGATGGAGGTCTCTGTAATCTGAGGCTCAGGCTATACCCTTTCCCCAGATACTACAGATGACATATATATTCCCAAGGGGATATGGTGTCACTGTGTAACCACACACAACGAGTCCTGAGAAACAAAACATGGGACTTTTTTGAGCATCCTGGAGACTCAGGGGGCTTTCTCATGCCTGACCATCTTGTGCTTCAATTCCTCCAGCTCAGAGGGACGTAAGCGTGGTTGTCATGGTAAGTTTTTTAACCCCAGCTCTCCAGGGAAGAAAAATGAATGCACTATGCACTTTTAAGTTTATTAACATTCTTCTTTATCCTTTTTTTTTGTCTAAACAATGTAAAAAATCAATTAAAGTCAAGCCCTGATTTGGAGTGTCTGCTGATTTCTGAAGTAAAAGTGCTCACATTGAAAACTTCACAATGACCTGTCTCATGCCAACAAAGCATGTCCTGCTTACAAGGGATGGTGAATGGGTTTGGGGGTACGTAGTCCACATGGAATCCAATTACAAAGGGAATGAACAAAAAGTAGCTCTATAAGCAAGCAGAATTGGCAGGAGTAGGCTCAGAAATTCCACAAAAAGCATCCCACGGTAGATCCAATATCTGCTGAAGATAAAGAAATGACAAAAGCTTAGAGTGCTTTCCTAATTAGAAATGGCATTGAGAGAAGCTGGGAAAATAACAGCAACATAGAAAAGCCTAATGAGCATTCCCTTGGTATTGAAGGTAGATTGGAGTGATGGAGAAAGATAGACAATGAGTCCTTACCAATGACATTTGAATTCTCAGTGTTACTAACCTCCTTCAGGGTTTTAGAACTAATTGTAGGGGAAACTTCTCTGTGCAGCTCTGGAGGGGGCTCATCCCACTGGGAGGCAGTTGCTCTTCCTCACAGTAAACAGAGGAAGACATGAAAATCGGGCTCCTCCCTCTAAGGATGAAAACCAGTAAAAACCTCCATCTGTAGCTCTGGGAGAGGAGCCATTGTCTCCTAAGGATTGACATTATAGAGCCTGAGCAATGGGTTTTGGACTGAATGGAATTTTCATTCTGACTCTTTTACAAGGTAGTTTTGTCTTTTGTTTGTTTTTTGACCAAGGATACACTCTTTGAAGTACTGTATTTGTGTGCGTATTGTCTTAAATGACTTTGTTTGCAGGTGTCCATTATGATGTTCAGCTGGGGAGTCTGGGGGTGATGTGAGACAGCTTGGAGGATCTCTTAGCCTTTCCTGAAAAGCTTCGGGATTAGTTTTTAGCAGCTATGGCATGCAGTGGTTCCACCAGGCTCCAGGGAATGGACTGGAGTGGCTTGCATATATTTATAGTAATGGAGGAACCACATACTATGCAGATTCTGTGAAAGGCCGATTCACCATCTCCAGGGACAACAGCAACAGTGTGCTGCACCTGCAAATGAATTCCCTTAAAGCTGAGGACACAGCCATGTATTACTGTGCAAGAGACTCAGTGAGAAAAAGAAGTATGGGACCAGACATAAACCTCCTCATTCCGATAGGCCACGTGGAGAATGACTTAGAGGGGGAACTCAAGGACACAGAGCACAGGGAGAGTACTTAGAATAACAGCTGAAGCGTCCAAAGATACGAATTCCAAGATGAAAAATGGACCTCTTATATTGCAACTTGGGATTGAGACCTTTGAGCTAGATATAATACTGAAAGGGGTTATTCTTTATTCTAATGTGATAGGTTAGTAAAAAGGATTCCAGGGGAGGGAGCATGTTTATTATAAAGCCTGGCATATGGCCAGAGATTATTTCACACTTTTCTATATCCTTCTTTTCCATTGCATGGAGGAAGGGAAACTGATGTGGGGAAATTCAAGAAACAAAAGAGGGTTGAGGAGGAACACGTGGACAAGGGTGTGTAAATCCCCACCAAAAGAACCCCAATTTGAAATAAAATCATCTCTAAAAAAAGAGACAAATAAAATTGGGGTGCGTGTCTCCACAGTTTAATTTCTCACAAGCTGGCTTGACATGCATTGAATGGGAGTTCAATCTAAAACTGGGCCCCCTAAAGGAGCCAGTTTAGAACTGGCTCGAATCAGATTTTTGGGGTGCAGCCTTATGTGCCCTTTGAAGGGTAGATGTTCCCAAGGGATGCCAATCAACTCTGAGAGGTGGGCCATATTAAAATGAGGGGCTTTCAGTATGTGACAAAGATCACTCAGTTCTGGTCAAACATTCATCAGTTTCCATATCACCTGTCTTGACAATAGCGAGGAATTTGCATTCTCCCAAACCTTTGTAGGCAAGGTAATGAGCAGGAATAGACTCATTTAGATTACATTCTGTATTTTTATAAGATTCATTATTTTATTTATTTTTAGTTTTCAACATTGATTTCCACATGATTTTGAGTTCCAAATTTTCTCCCCTTCTGGTCCCTCCCCCAGGTCGAAGACAGTGTGCATTCTGAATACCCCTTCCTCTAATCTGCCCTCCCTTTTATCTCCCCCCCTTCTATTCTCCCCTTACTCTTCTATTTTCCTGTATGGCAGGATAGATTTCTATACCCCATTGCCTGTACATTTCCCAGATGCATGGAAAGAAAATCTTTTTAAAATTTGTTTTTAAAACTTTGGGTTCCAAATTTTCTTCCTTCCCTCCTCCCCACCTATGCTCATTGAGAGGGCAAGCAACTCGATATAGGTTTTACTTATGCAGTCATGCAAAACACTTCCATAGTAGTCATACTGTGGAAAACTAACTACATTTTCCTTCATCCAAAAGGGTTTGGCCCAGGCAGAGACCTGATGAATTTGAATCAGTGCTGTCAGGGTGTCATCATTTCCCCCAGGTAGAATAGTACAGGGAAACATTTTAAGATTTAATGTAATTACAAATCACACCAACAAATATCTTTACCATAGTCAATATTTCTGTAAGGTTAGATGGAATAAGATCTTCCTACAGGTTAATCCTGAAAGGCAACTTTCTCTCTTGGTTTTCAAATCAATCTAAAAACATTCATTTTCCATCCTTTTACTTAAAACAAAATCAAATTTCCTATCCCCCCTTCAACATGATTAAACCATAAGAAGCTGACACAAAGGTACCCAGAACAACTATCCAAGGATGGGGGAGCTTAAGGAACATAGACTTGCTGTGGACAACCCCACCCCTATCTGTTCCCAAACTAACTGTTTTTCCTACCTGCCATAATCTTTCTAATCTTTCCTAATCTTTCAAACCCATTACTCACTCTACCTCCACTGTCCTTTACATTCCAAATTCATATATATATATAATATATATGTAATATATATCATATATGTGTAACATATATATTATATAACATATATAGTATATGTAATATATATTATATATGTGCAACATATATAATATATATAATATATTATATATATGTGTGCATATAGTATATATATAATACATATGTAATATTATATACACACACATATGCATATATATATATATATATATTACTTTTTGTCCTGTGTCTCCTCACTCTGTTAGAATCTGGAGAAAGTTCATGCCTAACAATTTACACTTCAAGAGAATTGTATTTCTTCCACGCCCTTCACAAACAGCTTTATAATGTTAATGCTTAAAAAACACAAAAAAAACCCTTATTTTTGCAGTTCTAAACACATTGCGAAGAAATCAGGTCTTATCAGTCTAAAAGCTACCTATTAACTGGGACTGTCTTCAACTAACTTTTGGGAGAATCTTTCCCTGCTTTTTGATTAAATTACTCGTTTTCTAACTCTATTCTGGTATCCCAACTTGGCCAGGGCTGGGACTTGTCAAAACAGAGTCTTCATCTCCCAGTGAAAGGCTAAGGGGGGAGCTCTTTCCCAATGTTCTTTCTCTAATGGCACACCTTAGAAGGTCCTTAGTTTTTCTGGGTGCATTTTAAATCTTTAACCACAATCATGAAACATTTTATAAACACACACAGAGACAGAAACAGCTTGACAAGACAAAGTGCACATGAATCTAATATTCTTAATTTTTTTTTTTTAGGATTAATTTGTTTTTAAGATCCTTCAACCAATTCAGATCATAATACAATTTACCTGTCAAAAATCTCAGTTATCTTGTGCCAATTCACTCTGCCTTAACTAGCTAGTTACAGAGGATAACCTTCAGAGAAGTCCTTCACATGTGGCCTTGACCTCCAGAGTTAGCTTAGAGAGAAAAATGGACTGCAACCTAAAAACAGGAAGTCCAGTAGGTAAGGAACAGGGATTTCGGGGACAAGATTCATGTGGTCTTCAGGGTTGGGACTTCAGGAGGAAAGTCCTGCGGTGCTCAGACCCAGTGCTGTTGAGGGAAAGAATGACAACTTGAAATCCCAGTCCAAAATCTGAGTAAACAGCACCATTTGTTGTGAAACCCCCAAAATGAACCCCAATTTGAAACAGAATCAGCTCTAATAAAGAGACAAGTTAAGATTTGCTTTTGCTTTTCCTTTGTCTGATAAAAGAATTGCTAGCCCTGCTTTTTAAATTTAGCTGAAGCATAATATATTCTACTCCAGTCTTTTACTGGCTTGAATTGGATTTTTGGGGTACAGCCTTATATGCCCTTTGAAGAGTAGGTGCTGTCAATGGATGCCAATCAATTCTGGGAGGTGGGCATTATTAAAATGAAGGTCTTTCAGTATGTGACACAGATCACTTAATCCTGGTCAAAGACATAAATTTCTGTATCACCTGTCTTGACAATGGGAAAAAAATCAATATTCCCCCAGACCTGACTAGGCAACATAATGAACAGAAAGACCCAGTTAGATGACATCTTAATGTCCTTCTGAAAAAGGACTGAACTTTGAAAGAAAGGGGCATAGGGACCTCTGCATTTCCAAGATATTGATTACTAAGAAAAATCATTTTTTCACAGCTGAAATAAAGGTAAAATAGAAGCAGGGATAAAAAGATTTTTAAGGTAACAGTCTCCTAGATTTTTTTCAGTTTTTTGCTCAATTACTACAATCTGTTATCTTTGAAATGTAAATCATACAAGCATACCTTTTAAAAAATTTTTTTCAATCCAATTGTATGTGAAAGCAATCTTTAACTTTGTTTTTTTTTTAAAGGTTTGAGTTCCAGTTCTTCTTCTGGGAGCCAAAATGATGAAATAAGAAGTAAGTGGCTCTCATCCTCCCGTAGTGACCTGTGAAAGCCTAGAAAATATTGACCCAGGAAAAGCCCTGAGGCAGCAAAAAGACAGGGCACAGAACCTTGTACCCCAGGAAGCTTGGGAGAGTAATCAGAAAGGCCCCTTTTGCTCTGGAGGAGGTGGAACCATACAGGTCTGGAGGCTTCCCAGCAAGCCAGTAGCAAGCCCCACCTCAGCCTACCAGGGAGATCCTGAGACCGAGATTGTTGGAGCAGCCAAGTAACAACACCAGGAGACCCCAAGAGCCTGAGTACAGTCAGGGGAACTAGTAGACACCAGCTTGGAAAACCATCATGGGCGATGGAGTTCTCCAGCAGCAAAATCAACTAGCAACTCAACACAACTTTGGGAAGCACAACTCCAGAAGACAAAGCTCCAGGCTGACAGACATCTATCAGCATGAAAACATCCCTATGCAAGGCCTCATCCAGCAAGAGCCAAACATTCAAGGTGAAGGCTTGGGTGAGCAGGGAAAGAACCTTGAGTAAGTGACCCGTGTCACTCCTGCAGGAGAGCTCAACATTTTTTTTCTTATTTTTTTCATTCTGATTTATCAAGAATCACTTACATATGCTTTTCAGTTGAAAATTTTTCTCCCCTTCCTCCCCCCACCCTCCCCAAGATGGCACACAATCTGATATAAGCTTTATATTTACATACCCATTAAACATATTTTCACAATAGTGAAGTTGTAAGTAAAAATTAAAACCAATAGGAGGAAGCATCAGAAAGATGAAACAGAACTCAACAGAAGGTAAAAATAAGTGATAGCAATTTGACTTCCATAGTTCTTTCTTTGGATGTGGACAGCATTTTCCATCTCAAGGCCTCTGAAGATGTCTGAGATCCTCCTAATGATGAGAAGGGTTCAGTTTAACAATCTTAGTCATTGCATAACATGGCTGTTATTGTGTACAAAGTCCTCTTGGTTCTGCTCACTTCACTCAGCATGAGACCATGTAAGTCTTCCCAGGTTTTTCTGAAGTCAGCCTGTTCATCATTTCTTATAGCACAATAGTATACCATTACATTCATATACCACAACTTGCTCAGCCATTCCCCAAATGATGGGCATTCTCTCAATTTCCAATTCTTTGCCCCACAAAAAGAGGTGCTATGAATATTTTTGTACATGTGGGTCCTTTTCCCATTTGTTTGATCTCTTTGGATATAGCCCTAGAAGCGCTATTGCTGGATCAAAGAGTATGTGCATTTTTGTAGCCCTTTGAGCATAGTTCCAAATTGTTCTCCAAAATGGCTGGAACAATTCACAACTCCACCAAAAATGTATTAGTGTTCCAATTTTCCCAGATCTTCTCCAACATTTATCATTTTCCTGTTTTGTCATGTTGTCCAATCTGATAGGTGTGATGTGGTACCTCAGAGTTGTTTTGATTTGCATTTCTCTAATCAATAACGATTTAGAGCATTTTTTCATAGGAGTATAGATGGCTTTAATTTCTTCATCTGAGAAGTATCTGTTCATGTCCTTTGACCATTTATCAACTAGGGAATGGCTTGTGTTCTTATACATTTGTCTTAATTCTCTATATATTTTAGAAATGAGGCATTTATCAGAGAGACTGGTTGTAAAAATCCTTTCCCAATTTTCTACCTTCCTTCTAATCTTAGTTGCATTGCCTTTGTTTGTGCAAAACCTTTTCAATTTAATGTAATCAAAATGATCCACTTTGCTTTTCATAATGTTCTCTATCTCCTGTTTGGTCATGAATTCTTCTGTTCTCCGTAGATCTGATAGGCAAACTATTACTTGTTCTCCCAGTTTACTTTTGGTATCAGCCTTTATATCTAAGTCATGAACCCATTTTGACTTTATTTTGGTATATGGTGTGAGATCTGCGTCTATGCCTAGTTTCTGCCATACTGTTTTCCAGCTTCCCAGCAGTTTTTTTCAAAGGGTGGGTTCTTATCCTAGAAGCTGGGTCTTTGGGTTTATCAAATAATAGATTACTATAGTCATTGACTACTGTGTCTTGCATATTTAACCTATTCCATTGATCCACCTCCCTATTTCTTAGCCAGTACCAAGCAGTTTTGATGATTGCTCCTTTATAATACAATTTAAGATCTGGAATTGCTAGGTCACCTTCCCCTGTATTTCTTTTCGTTAGTTCCTTTGATATTCTGGACCTTTTGTTTTTCCAAATGAATCTTGTTATTATTTTTTCTAACTCTATAAAATAATTTCTTGGTAGTTTGATTGGTATGGCACTGAATAAGTAAATTAGCTTAGGTAGGATTGTCATTTTTATTATATTAGCTTGGCTACCCATGAGCAACGGATGTTTTTCCAGTTATTTAGATCTGATTTTATTTGTGTGAAAAGTGTTTTGTAATGGTGTTCATAGAGTTCCCGGGTTTGTTTCGGGAGGTAGACTCCTAAATGTTTTATAATGTCTACAGTAAGTATAAATAGGATTTCTCTTTCTCTCTTGCTATTGGGCTTTGTTGGTAATATATAGAAATGCCGACGATTTATGTGGGTTTATTTTATAGCCTGCAACTTTGCTAAAGTTGTTTAATATTTCAAGTAGTTTTTTGCCTGATTCTCTAGGATTCTCTAAGTGTATCATCATGTCCTCTGCAAGAGTGATAGCTTTGTTTCTTCTTTGCCTATTCTAATGCCTTCAATTTCTTTTTCTTTTCTTATTGCTAAAGCTAAGTTTCCAGTATATATGAATAACAGTGGTGATAATGGACATCCTTGTTTCACCCCAATCTTACTGGAAATGCTTCTAGTGTCCCATTACATATAATGCTTGCTGAAGGTTTTAGATATTCTATTTATTATTTTAAGGAAGACTACATTTGTGCCTATGCTTTGAAGTGTTTTTAATAGGAATGGGTGTTATATTTTGCCAAAAGCTTTTTCTGCATCTATTGAGATGATCATGTGGTTTCTGTTGGGTTTGTTGTTCATATGCTCAGTGAAGCTGATAGTTTTCCTACTATTGGACCAACCCTGCATTCCTGGTATAAATCCTACCTGGTCGTAGTGTAGTATTCTTGTGATAAGTTGCTGCAATCTACTTGCTAGTATTTTGTTTAAAATTTTCGCATCTGTACTCATTAGAGAAATTGGTCTATAATTTTCTTTCTCTATTTTGACTCTTCCTGGGTTAGGCATCAACACCATATTTGTATCAGAAAAAGAATTTGGTAAGACTCCTTCTTCACCTATTTTCCCAAATAGTCTATGTAGTATTGGAATTAATTGTTCTTTAAATGTTTGATAGAATTCGCATGTAAATCCATCTGGTCCTCGAGATTTTTTCCTAGGGAATTCATCACTGGCTTGCTCAATTTCTTTTTTGAGATGGGGTTATTTAAGTATTTTACTTCCTCTTTGGTCAATCTGGGCAATTTATATTTTTGTAAATATGTATCCATTTCACTAAGATTGTGAAAGTTGTTGGCATATAGTTGGGCAAAACAATTCCAAATTATTGTTTTAATTTGCTCTTCCTTGGTGGTAGCTTCACCCTTTTCATTCTTGATACTAGTAATTTGGTTTTCTTCTTTCTTTTTTTTAATTAAATTAACCAAAGGCTTCTCTATTTTATTTTTTTCATAAAACTAGCTCTTAGCTTTATTTATTAGTTCAATAGTTTTCTTAATTTCAATTTTATTAATTTTCCCTTTGGTTTTCAATACTTCTAATTTGGTGTTTAATTGAGGATTTTCAATTAGTCCTTTTTCTAGTTTTTTTAGTTGTCTGCCCAATTCATTGATTCTTCTTTTTCTATTTTATTTATGTAAGCATTTAGAGATATCAAACTTCCCCTAAGAACTGCTTTCACTGCAGTCCGGAAGTTTTGGTATGTTGTCTAATTGTTGTCATTCTCTTGAATGAAATTATTGATTCTTTCTATGATTTTAATAATCAAATGAGAGAGGTAAAAGGGTCCTTCAAAAATACAGTTGGCCAATTGGAAAAAAAATACACTGAAGAAAACAAGTCCCTAAAAACACAATTGGCCTGTTTGTTAGGGATCTATAAGGATATAGAGGGCCACAGGCTGTTCAACAGGTCTCACTGATGGGTGAAGGCCCCTCTTGTGCTGATCTTTGAGAAAAGGTCGCCTTGTTCGGTGCTCCATTGTATGGATCCGTAACAATCTTTAACTCCCCTACTTATTGTATAGTCATTAGCAGTCTATTCTGGGATAGGAGTCAGATAAGTGCACAGGAAGTGCATGCACTGTCCTTGAGCACGGCATGGGCTATACGTCATTGTAACTTGAGAAAGAGTTCCTCTTATTTTACTACGTAAGTAAGTGCTCTGCTAAAAATAAATGGAGTTGGTTCCATCTTGTCTCCCACCTCATCAATGTGCATTTGAGATAGAAAATCAAGCTGGTCTTGATTCATCAGGTGATTGGGAAATCCTAGGCCCTAGGTAGGCTCTATAGCCAAGTGAACTAGTTGTGCACAACACGTGTTGAAGAAGGAAATACAAAAACTAACAGAGGAGTATACTGAACAAAACAAGTCCTTAAAAAACACAATTGGCCACTTGAAGAAGGAAGTACAAAAACTAACAGAAAAAAACAATCTGTTAAAAACTAGAATTGAACAAATGGAAACTAATGTCTCTATGAGAGAGCAAGAATCAGTGAAACAAAACAAAAAAATGAAAAAATAGATGAAAATGTAAAATACCTCATCAGTAAAACAACCGACCTGGAAAATCGACTCAGGAGAGACAATTTAAAAATTATTGGACTACCTGAAAATCATGATGAAGGAAAGAGCCTGGACAGTATCTTTCAGGAAATCATAAAGGAAAACTGCCCGGATCCTAGAACAGAAGGAAAATAACCATAGAAAGAATCCACTGATCACCACCTGAAAGAGATTCCAAATTGACAATGCCAAGAAATATAATAGCAACATTCCAAAATTACCAGATGAAAGAGAAGGTGCTGCAAGCAGCCAGAAAGAAACAATTTATACATCATGGAACCACAGTCAGGATTACACAGGACCTTGCAGCTTCTACATTAGAAGACCGCAGGGCATGGAACATGCTATTCTAAGTCAAAGGAGCTTGGAATGCAGCCAAGGATCAATTACCCAGCAAAAATGAGCATCATTTTTCAAGGGAGGGGTGGATATTCAACAAAATAGGAGACTTCCAAACTTTCCTGATAAAAAGACTAGAGCTCAACCAAAATTTGATCTTCAAGTACAGGACTCAAGAAGGACTTAAAAAGGTAAATGGGACAGAAGGATACAATATGTTGTTAATGGGGGGGACTGTTTAAACCCCTACAAGGGAATATGAGACTTGCAATCCTTGAGAACTGTATTGTTATTACACCTTGTTAAAGGAGTATACATTAAGAGGGTGGCTATTAGTTGACTTTGATGTAATGATAAAAAAAATCTAATCAGATGGGTTGAATGGATCCAAATAAGTGGATCAATCTGATCTTAGAAAAGGTACTGAGAAAGGAGGAGGCAAACAAGGTAAATTACATTGCAAGAAAAGACACAAAATCCTATTACAGCAGAGGGAAAGAAGTGGGGGGGAGCATTATTTGAACCTTACTCTCATCAGATTTGGCTCAAGAAGGGCATAATATAATCAGTTAGGTATAGAAATCTAACTTGCCCTATAGGCAGTGGGAGGGAAAAGGGGAAAAAATAGGGAGGGGGTAAAGAAAAGGGAGGCAGGGAAAGAAGGAGGGAAGAAGCAGTAAGACTAAAGGGGAAGAAAAGGGAAAGGGATAAAAAGGGGAAAGGGACTGAAGGAGGCCGTGGTTAAAAGCAAAACACTAGTGAAGGGGAGAAAGGAAAAAGGAGAAAGAAAAGCATAAATGGGGGAAAAGGATGGAGAAAAAGACACAGATAGTAGTCATAACTGTGAATGTGAATGGGATGAACTCTCCCATGAAACAGAAACAGATTGTAGAATTGATTAAAGACCATAGTCCTGCAATATGTTGTTTACAGGAAATGCATTTGAAAAAGAGTGACTCCTACAGGGTAAAGGTAAAAGGCTGGAGCAGAATCATTTGATTATTAAAATCATAGAAAGAATCAATAATTTCATTCAAGAGAATGACAACAAATGAGACAACATACCAAAACCTATGGACTGCAGTGAAAGTAG